>NC_085009.1:31249918-31274918 GCF_963854185.1 Sardina pilchardus | reverse complement strand
AATAAAGCAGGAGACTCAGGAGTGAAGCATCTTTCTTCTCTTCTGGAGGATCCCAACTGTAAACTGGAGAAACTACAGTGAGTATCACAAGACCAAATACTGAGTTGATATCAGTGAATTTGACAGTGTGTTTTTATCTCTTTTTCTCACTCAAACACACACACACACACAAACCACTGACTCAATTAGCCATACTATAACAGTGTGTTTTTATCTCTTTTTCTCAGTCAAACACACACACACCACTGAGTCAGTTGGTCGGTCACTTTTTCAGTCACTTACTGTACAACAAACACACACACACACACACACACACACACACACACACACACACACACACACACACACACACACACACACACACACACACACACACACACACACACAGGTCATACCTGCTTCCCTCTTTGGTCTGTGTGTGTCCTTCAGCTGATCTGATGAAGTGTTTCCTTCTTTCTCCTACAGCCTGTATAACTGCAGTATAACAGATGAAGGTTTCAGAGCTTTAGCATCAGCACTGAGATCAAACACATCAGCCCTCAGAGAGCTCGATCTGAGAGGGAATCATCCTGGACCCTCAACACGACAGCTGCTCTCTGAACTGAAGAAACATCCAAACTGTAAACATCTACAAATAACTGGACCCTAATGAGTCCATCCTGTTGTGTTCCACCTGAATCATGTTTTTACACTGTGCATAAATAAGTGTTGCAGCACATTCATATTTCAACTTACCTGTTTTAAAGTGACCTATGTAAATATAAAAAATGTAAGTAATATTGTATAAAGAATGTTTTCAATATAAACACATGGTAACACTTTAAGGTATGTGTTAAGAATTATTAATCATTCATTAGGCCGGTATTCACCAGTTCAGCATTCTTCATTATTAATCATTCATTAGGCCCGTATTCACCAGTTCAGCATCATTATTAATCACGTATTAGGCCTGTATTCACCAGTTCAGCATTCTTCATTATTAATCATGTATTAGGCCGGTATTCACCAGTTCAGCATCATTATTAATCATGTATTAGGCCGGTATTCACCAGTTCAGTATTCTTCATTATTAATCATGTATTAGGCCGGTATTCACCAGTTCAGCATCATTATTAATCATGTATTAGGCCGGTATTCACCAGTTCAGTATTCTTCATTATTAATCATGTATTAGGCTCGTATTCACCAGTTCAGCATTCTTCATTATTAATCATGTATTAGGCCGGTATTCACCAGTTCAGCATTCTTCATTATTAATCATGTATTAGGCCCGTATTCACCAGTTCAGCATCATTATTAATCATGTATTAGGCCTGTATTCTCCAGTTCAGCATTCTTCATTATTAATCATGTATTAGGCCCGTATTCACCAGTTCAGTATTCTTCATTATGAATAACAGCTTCAACTCTTCTGGGAAGGCTTTCCATAAGGTTTAGGAGTGTGTTTATGGGAATTTTTGGCCACTCTTCCAGAAGCGCATTTGTGAGGTCACACACTGATGTTGGATGAAGAGACTGGCTCTCAGTTTCTGCTCTAATTCATCCCAAAGGTGTTCTGTTGAGTTGAGGTCAGCACTCTGTACTGGCCAGTCAAGTTCATCCACACCAAACTCTGTGATCCATGTCTTTATGGACCTTGCTTTGTGCACTGGTGCACAGTCATGTTGGAACAGGAAGGGGCCATCCCCAAGCTGGGCTTGGCCCCTTAGTTCCAGTGAAAGGAACTCTGAATGCTATAGCACTGTAAGGCCAGGTTTTTACATTCATTTGAGGCAGATTAGAACTGAATGCCTTTTGGTGCTAATTTACATCTATGTGAAACTTTGATAGCTCGCTATTGTTTTAGCTGGCTGTGGCCGGCACCCCATCAAGCAGCCATCACCGCTTCCTCCATCTATACAGTGAAAGTCAAATTGACAACTTCTGAAATACTTGTAAAATGTATGTCGTGAATGTAATGCATTCATGTTTGGTCTTAAATTAATACTTGTAATGTGGGCAGCAGCCTGATCATGGTTTCATTGCAATCTAATGTATTTATACATAGTTGTAGAATAAGAAATACACTGGAGAACTTCAGGTGATGGACACACCCACTCCAAGAATCTCAAGTCACCCGCAGTGTGAACGCACAGTACGCATGGGTCTATAGTGTTCAAGCAACGGGCAAAAACTGTAGTATTGAGATGTTGAACCTGTAAGAAGAGTAGGAACACGACTATCACCACCAATGCTCTCATGTATTACAGTAGTATTGAGATGTTGAACCTGTAAGAAGAGTAGGAACACTATCACCACCAATGCCCTCATGTACTAGTATTGAGATGTTGAACCTGTAAGAAGAGTAGGAACACTATCACCACCAATGACCTCATGTATTACAGTAGTATTGAGATGTTGAACCTGTAGGAAGAGTAGGAACTCTATCACCACCACACTGTGACGCCCCAGCTGTGCTGGGTTCACCTCTATCACCACCACACTGTGACGCCCCAGCTGTGCTGGGTTCACCTCTATCACCACCACACTGTGATGCCCCAGCTGTGCTGTGCTGGGTTCACCTCTATCACCTCCACACTGTGATGCCCCAGCTGTGCTGTGCTGGGTAGGAACACTACTCACCACCACACTGTGATGCCCCAGCTGTGCTGTGCTGGGTAGGAACACTACTCACCACCACACTGTGATGCCCCAGCTGTGCTGTGCTGGGTTCACCACCACACTATGATGCCCCAGCTGTGCTGTGCTGGGTTCACCTCTATCACCACCACACTGTGATGCCCCAGCTGTGCTGTGCTGGGTTCACCACCACCCTGTGATGCCCCAGCTGTGCTGTGCTGTGCTGGGTTCACCTCTATCACCACCACACTGTGACGCCCCAGCTCTGCTGTGCTGGGTTCACCACCACACTGTGATGCCCCTGCTGTGCTGTGCTGGGTTCACCACCACACTATGATGCCCCTGCTGTGCTGTGCTGGGTTCACCACCACACTGTGATGCCCCAGCTGTGCTGTGCTGGGTTCACCTCTTTCTCCCTTTGCTGCCTGATTCTGTTCCTGTCATCCTGTAGGGGGCGCTGTGGAGGTCCTACTGGACTAATTGAGGTTCTAATTAGAGCCCTGATAAAGGCAGCGTTCTCCACTTGGTTCTCCCTCTGGCACAGCGCGCAGGAACTCGCTCCTGGCGGAGCTGATTGCAGCTTTGCTATTTACCTTTCTACACTGGCTGATCTATAAAGATTATCATTCTTTATAGATCAGTGTTTACACTACATATCCACATGCTGACCTACACTACATCTGCCTTTGCCTTCCACGTACTGACGTTGTAAATATCTAAGTTAATAAATATACTTTGGTGTGGTGTGGTCTCCCCCCTTCATGTCGTGCTCGCTACGAGCCAACACCAATGACCTCATGTCGTATTGAGAGGTCATTCTGCTGCTCTTCCTCCTGGTGCTGCAGCACCACGTCTGCACCATGCTGCTGCTGCTGTTCTGCTGCTGTTCCCCTCCTGCTGCTGTTCCTCCTGCTGCTGTTCCACCTGCTGCTGCTGTTCCCCTGCTGCTGCTGTTCCCCTGCTGCTGTTCTGCTGCTGTTCCCCTGCTGCTGCTGTTCCCCTGCTGCTGTTCTGCTGCTGTTCCCCTGCTGCTGCTGTTCCCCTGCTGCTGCTGTTCCTCTGCTGCTGTTCTCCTGCTGCTGTTCCCCTGCTGCTGCTGTTCCCCTGCTGCTGTTCCTCTGCTGCTGTTCCCCTGCTGCTGCTGTTCCTCTGCTACTGTTCCTCTGCTGCTGTTCCCCTGCTGCTGTTCTGCTGCTGCTGTTCCTCCTGCTGCTGCTGTTCCCCTGCTGCTGTTCCTATGCTGCTGTTCCTCTGCTGCTGTTCCCCTGCTGCTGCTGTTCCTCTGCTGCCGTTCCCCTGCTGCTGTTCCTCTGCTGCTGTTCCCCTGCTGCTGTTCTCCTGCTGCTGCTGTTCTCCTGCTGCTGTTCCCCTGCTGCTGCTGTTCTCCTGCTGCTGTTCCCCTGCTGCTGCTGTTCCCCTGCTGCTGTTCCCCTGCTGCTGTTCTCCTGCTGCTGTTCCTCTGCTGCTGTTCCCCTGCTGCTGTTCCCCTGCTGCTGCTGTTCCTCCTCCTGCTGCTGCTGTTCCCCTGCTGCTGTTCCCCTGCTGTTCCCCTGCTGCTGTTCCCCTGCTGCTGTTCTCCTGCTGCTGCTGTTCTCCTGCTGCTGCTGTTCCTCTGCTGCTGTTCCCCTGCTGCTGCTGTTCCTCTGCTGCTGCTGTTCTCCTGCTGCTGTTCTCCTGCTGCTGTTCCTATGCTGCTGTTCCTCTGCTGCTGTTCCCCTGCTGCTGTTCTCCTGCTGGCTCTGGTTCCTGCTGGCCTCTGACACTGCTATCTAGAAATTATCTTGAAAAGTTCAGTGAGTATGATGTAGCGAATTCACACAGGTTTTTAGAAACGATTATCTTGACAAGTTTAATGAGTATGAATATACTGAATGTGTTGTACCCTATAAAGACTGCCGTCAATATCAGCGTCATGTGTTGTGTCCAATACAGACTGCCGTCATTATCAAGTAGCCATATGATCAGCAGGAGAGTAGTGCATGTCTGTCATTATCAGAAAGTCCCTGTTCACCCTGTCAGGACTTATTTTCCAATAATGACCAGAGGTCAATACCTCACACCTTACTTCAATACCATGACTCAGCAGGTTTGATAAGGCCTTATAAGGCCACACTGCACATCACACCTTACTTCAATACCATGACTCAGCAGGTTTGATAAGGCCTTACATGGCCACACTGCACATCATACCTTACTTCAATACCATGACTCAGCAGGTTTGATAAGGCCTTATGTAACCCCTTCTATTTGTCTGCGTTGTGTTTTCCAATAAATGGCAGTGAGACGTGGAACCAGTTCGTCATTTATTGACCTGATAAAGAAATACACTCTTGTGGGATCCGTAGCAGGGCAACAGCATATATTGACATGGAATGCGCTGGCTCTAATCCTCCAAACTGATGTGTATTACATGAATAAAGCAAAAACAATATAGAGATGCTAACAAGTTGTTTTAACATGTACCTGATAAAGAAATACACTCTTGTGGGATCCGTAGCAGGGCAACAGCATATATTGACATGGAATGCTAATATGGGAGGGAGAATGAATATTAGCTATCCACACGTGTGATTTCATACTTCGACGTAAAATGACTTCTAATGTACAGAGTTACTACACAAAATATCCAGAATATATCAGCAAAACGAATGCATAACACCTTGAGACCATTGGTGTTGATTTAAAACGTAAAGCAATAAATGTTTATCTCTATAATGTGGGACGTCTGTTTACATTCAACTTACCGCTGGCTCTAATCCTCCAAACTGAGGAAAGCCACGCAGTTTCTCGCGTATGACCACTAGAGGCCAGTACTGAACCAACTATTTGGTTAGTACACCAGTATGGAAGACAATAACGAAACAAATTAGTGCAAGTGGAAGAAACTAAATCATCACTGTTACAATCTCCCCCTCTTAATTCCACTTGCAGGAAAAAATACATCACCCACACCCCTGCATAGGACATCCCCCAATAACAATCATGCAGAAAATCTCACAATATGGGAAAATGACCAGGTACAAATACAACAGCATCCCAAGCATATTCCGGAACATCATTATACACAATAAACATCACAAACAACCATCACAGTACATTCTTGAATTGAAATAGGTATCATTCGCATACCTCTGTCAACCAAAAGGCTGTTCACCAAAGAACTCATGAGGGTTAGTGCAGCGATAATCACAAACCCTTCAATGAAGACCTACAAAGTGCCATTTACACTTTACATATTCAACTCATCTATATGTAACACATCCAGTGCGCCATATCAGTGCCACAAAAGCATCAAGCCACTGTATTCAAACAAAAGAAAACAAAACAAACAAAAAAAGAAAGAGAAAAAAAAGAAGGTAGAAGAGTTTACCCTAACCAACAGTTCTTACACTGAGAAGCCCATTTCCTAAGTCTAAGTGCTGGTGATATTCTCTGGGCTGACATATTGTAAATAAGCCTATTTACGGGTCTAATAATACGACCTACTCTGGACCTATGTGTAACAGTATCAGAAAGGTGAGTCTGGGTCTGTGAAGAATCAGGGGAATGTAGGAGCTCAGTGTGTGTGTGGGGTGCAGTCTGGCCCAAACATATATCCCCAACTGCCTGTTCAGTATTTGTATCAGAAACACAGATCTCCTGATCCTGCACAGCAATATCAACCCCAACACTCTCAGTCACAGAGTGTCCCACAGCTAATGTAGCCATATCTTCAATCTGGGAACGGGCATCACCATCAGGGCCCATATGCAAATTGTCAGGTTCAATAGGGATCTGAGAAACCCATTCATTAGTGCGGATGGTCTTGTCCACACACTCTGTGTGTTGGTTGGAAGAAACATTGGTGTCGCTGTCACCCTCAACACTGCAAGAGGAATACAAAGACACACTCTCTCCCTCTGCTTCAGCCATGACAGGAAGAAAATTGACACACAGGAGCATGTTACGATGAACAACCTTAGTCTGTCCAGTGACTGGATTGAGAATCTTGAAAATGTGGGTCTTAGGATCACAGTCAGTCACGGTATAGACAACATTTTCCCATTTATCAGCCAATTTCTTTCGGCCTCTCTCACCCTTGTTAGCAAGCAATACCCTGTCCCCACACACAATCTGACCACCCTTCACACGTCGGTTGTAGACTTGAGCTTGATGTTTCTGCTCTCTGCTTGTATTCTTTTCGACAAGAAGCATTGCCTCCCTGAGATCTTTCTGGAGGGAGTCGACAAACTTAGGGTAAACAGCATCACCATCTTCCCTCAACACAGACTTAAACAACACATCCACGGGAAGCCGTGGGACACGGCCGAACATTAGATAGAATGGGGGAAAACCGGTTGTCTCATGGACAGTACTGTTGTACATGAACGCCAGTGTGTGCAGCATCTGAGGCCAAGATTGTTTCTCTCTGGGTGGAAGAGTCCTGATCATGTTACCGAGGGTACGGTTAAACCGCTCAGCGAGACCATTACCCATAGGGTGATAGGCAGTTGTGTGGGATTTTTTCACGCCCGAGATCTGAAGAAGGGCAGCGATTAGATCACTCTCGAAGTTTGCACCCTGATCTGAGTGTATGCGCTCAGGAAAGCCATAAAAGCAAAAAAAATTGTCCCATAATTTCCGGGCTACCTGTTTTGCTGTCTGGTCTGGGCAGCAGAATGCGTGAGACAGCTTTGTGTAGTGATCAGTCACCACTAAGACGTCCACAGTTCTGTTCTTCGCATCCTCTGCAGTCCAAAAATCAATGCAGACCAACTCTAGGGGCGACGTTGTTATGACGCTTTCAAGAGGAGCACGGCCCTCAGGCTCTGGTGTTTTGCTCACCACACATCTGACGCAGCATTTCACATGGTGTCCAACATCCTTTTCCATACTGGCCCAGTAAAATCTCTGCTTGACCAGGTGTAAGGTTCGAAGCTGACCCTGGTGTCCAGCGTCTTCATGGCAGCCTTGAAGAACATCTGGCTTTAGGGATTGAGGCACAACATATTGAAATCTCTTCTTACCAGTAGCTGGATCTTTGGACACTCTGTATAAGATCTCATCTATCAAAGCCAGTTTCTCCCACTGCTTTAGAAGCCTCAGTGCAGTCCAGCTCTCCTGTGCCCGCTCACGTCTGGAAGGCCGCCGTTTCCGCCCAACATAAAAAATGACACGAGCAAGGTCTGCATCATCACGCTGTCTCTCTTGCAACTCTCGCCCTGAAAAGGATGGCAATGTATTCTGACCTATGTCAGTCAATCCCTGAAGATGGCTGGCTAAGGGAACAGCTCTCACTCTCGTAGACATCTCCCAATCAGTGTGGCCACTCATAACTGCAGCGACTTCTGCAGCAGACACTGAAGCAACAGCAGCATGTTGATCATTTGACCCTCCTTCTTCATGAACATGTTGAGTTGCTTGACAGACTGTAGACTGGCGGAACAAGTCCTGTAATTCTGCGCCAGGCAAATGTTCTGATGCTGAAAGGAGTGCAGAGTAAGGTTCGTGAATAAGACGGTGACTCACTGTCTTCACTGCAAAAGGAGTCCGGCTCAGGGCGTCAGCAACTACATTTTTAGGTCCAGGGACGTATTTGACATCAAATTCATAGGCTGCAAGCTTAGCCACCCAGCGTTGCTCACAAGCGTCCAACCTGGGTTTGGTCAGGATATGGGTGAGCGGGTTGTTGTCCGTCCATGCTGTGAATTTGTGGCCCTTCAGCCAATGACTAAATTTTTCACAGACTGCCCACTTCAAAGCAAAAAACTCAAGACGGTGGGCGGGATACTTGCTCTGGGCCTTATTCAATGTCTTGCTAGCAAAGGCTATAGGACGGGCTCGATCTTCTCCTAGCATGACCTGGGACAAGACGGCACCTAAGCCATCAGAAGAGGCATCTGTTGACAGTATAAAAGGCTTGGTGAAATCGGGGTGTGCCAACACAACATTTGCAAGCAGAGATTCTTTTAACTGATGCAAGGCTTGCTCACAGACAGGGGTCCAATCAGCAGCAGTCAATTGTCTGGGTACAGACGCCTGTTTTCTCCTTCCCCCTTTTGTTGTCCTGACCCTCTTACATCCAGACACAAGGTTGTAAAGTGGCTTAGCTATGGTGGAGCAGTTCTCAATGAATCGCTGGTACCACATAACTAGCCCCAAAAATGACTGAATCTTCCTGGCGTCAGGAGTAAGACCATCAGCCTTCATAAGATCCGCCCTGCTCACACCAGTGATCGCCTCTACTTTAGATGGGTCAGTAGAGATACCTTGACTATCTATAACATGACCCAGAAAGCGCACAGAGCGTCGCAGCAGAAAGCATTTTTTTGGTGCGAGCTTCAGATTGTGTAAACGCAGCCTCTGAAAAATCATCTCGAGCCTCTTCAAAGCCTCTGCCTCGCTCGGGGCAAATGTCATGAGATTGTCAAGATAGCAGAGCAAACTCATGAAGTTTTGGTCACCAAAAATGGACATCATCATCCTCATGAAGCTTGCCGGGCTATTGCAAAGCCCCTGAGGGAGTCTGTTATATTCGTGTAGACCAGCAGGAGAGGAAAAGGCTGTAAACTTTTTATCATCTTCATGGAGGGGAATATTATAGAAGCCCGAAGTTAAGTCCATCGTGCTAAAAAACACATTGCCACCTAATGCAGCAAGGCAGTCTTCTTGGTGGGGCAGTGGGTGAGCATCCTTGACTGTACGCGCATTCAGCCACCGAAAGTCTGTACAGAGCCTCAGATCTCCATTCTTTTTCCACACAAGAACCAGCGGTGATGCAAACTCGCTCGAGGACTTCCTAATAATCCCCCTCTCCTCCATTTCATTCAGGACGACTCGAAGTTTCTGATAGTCAGCAGGAGGCACTCGCCTATACGGCAACCTGAATGGCTTATTATCCACCAAATGGATACGGTGGACAAAGTCTTTCACCTCACCACAGTCTAAGCTATGCTTGGAAAAAATGTCTGAATATGTCACTGCGAGTTTATATATGTAATTTTTCCAGCTCTCGGACACTTCACAAGAATCTAAATCCAGATCATTGAGACCATGTTCTTTCAAGGTATCCGCAATGCTGACACTGGGCACCCGTGTGTTATCAATGTGTTGGCTATTGGATACAAGGCGGGACAGCTCACAATCCCGCATGTCCTCCAATGCCAAGCAGGGATGGACATCGGCCACTTTCGCATTTCTCCTAAGCACAACAGGCTTATCAGTTGGAATCATTATTTTCAGGGGAACCCACCCATCACCCCACAATGGCGTAACCACCCGACCAACTAAGATGTTTCTAGGGACTGCTCGTGATGAAGTTGGCTCAACCATAACCGTGGAACCTGGAGGGCCACGCGAGTTTTCTGGTAGTTTGCCCCAGACCAGATGCTCACGGCCTGGGAGAAGAGTAACAGATTGGCGGAGCTTCACTGTGCCCACTTTGTCAGGGAGATCGTCACCCTTCCATTGGTGCACGCCAGCAAGCATAGCAACAAAGTCATCCCGGCCGTCTCCACCATCTGAACTGCACTGGGTGGATACCACTTTCCAATACATGTCACTGTCCTTAAATTTATGGGTCAAAACCTTAATCACATTAGTGCCAATGATCAAATCATCAATCTGTCCGGGCACTACCAGCGTGGGCACAACAACAGTACATCCATACAGGTCAAATCGGAGATCACAGATTCTCTTAGGATACACCAGCTTTCCTCCACAGCCTACTAAGACAATATCAGTGTCAGACTTCACATTGCAATCCAAAGAACCATCATCAGTTAATTTTCTCTCAACATCTTCGCTTATGGTGCATGCCATTGATCCCGTATCAAGCATGGCTCTCACAGTAGTCGATCCATTTATTACAACAGGAGTATAAAACAAACTGTCACTTGTGTGTAAACGTGCTGTATTCTGCATGATGACTGTGGTAGTGCTCGGCAAAGACTGCTTAACTGATTCAAACTTGGCTTCTAAATCAAAAGAATGATCGAGGGATGCACTAAAACTGCCCACATTGACCCTCTCCGAATGCGGGCTATTTAGTTTAACTGAGGGGACGACGATGGCACATTAGCTGGAGATGTCTGAGGAGCTGAAGGACAGGACCGACGCAAGTGACCAGGCTTGTGACAACCAAAACACAGGCGGTGATTTCTGCAGTGTTCAAGTGTGGAGTGAGATCCCTCACCACATAAGCGACAACTGCCACGGTCTCTTCTATCACGCGGTGGAGCATTGAAAATTCTGGCAGCATGGAGGGCATTGATACTTTCCAGGACTTTACTGAGCATATCAGTCATTTTGGCCACACCATGCTGTGAAGTGAGCCCAGACTCATCAACGTTGCGAGGCTGCTCTACTTTCTGCCTACAGGATTGCACTTCATGATCCGACACATTCACACTAGAGCCCTGTTCATGGCCATGCATGAGCACTGTGTTCTGCCTGGGCAAGCTGCTGACCTCCACACGCTTATGGCCTTTAATCTTGACCTCACTCTGATGCTCATCGAGTCTTTCCTGGACCTCTTTAGCGGTCCACTGTTCAACAAGCTTACTCTTAAACACCATAGCGAGAGACTGATCAGGGCAGTGGCGCACAAACATCATTGCCACTTCTTTGTTCATGTCATCCATCCGTTTACCCTGACGCTGCAGGCACTCATCAGCCACATCCGCAGCCTTGTTCAGACGGACCCAATAATCAAGAGCACCCTCCTTTTGTGCAGGCAAAGTGCTGTAAAAGTCTGCGAGTGGCATACACGAATAAGAGTTAGCACTGAAGTGCTGTTTAAGAATTGTATAGATGACTTCAGGATGCTGGGCTGCATCACGAGAGGGGTCACTCCTAAGTGCTATTTTCACTACGTCCCTAGCCCTGCCCATGACTTTGTTAAGTATCTCGTCTGCTTTGTCGGCAATGACAACTTTTTTCTTCCTAAGAAATATCTCCATCAAGTCCACCCACTCACCCACGCTGCATTTATCAGTCCCATCACCACGAAACGTGGGCGGATCCTTGACCTCTGACTTCAACACCACATTAAGCTGGGACATATCTATCATGGTACTCTGGGGCTGGTGGCTATTATCAGTGTTGTGAACCTGTGGGCCTACACGATTGCGGTCAGACACCAAATGAGCTGTCACAGTGTCTCCTATGTGTTTGCCTATTTCTGCAATCAAAACACCTAGATGTCTCATTGTGGTCTCAGTCTCAGGTGAACTGATGGGCGTGGAGGTGAGGGGCACTGGCCCATTACCAGGAAACAATACACTACCTCCACACGCACCCTCACTGTTATGCATGTTACCTGCATCCACTAAATCCACAGGGCCAGGCGTAGCAGCTAACCACCCAGGAAAACATGGCGGAGCCCCCCCACGACCTATCCCAGGTGTAGCATAAGCACTCCCTGTACCCACAAAATCATTAGCCCTCCCCATGCCCAGCCTGCTAATATCAGCTCTATTATCCATTACTGAGAAAAAAATAAGGAAAAAAACGAAATAGCCAAGTAGGCCTACAGTGGCAAATGCAAAAACAGAGTGCTAAACAGTGGCACAAAGACTAACTAACCACACTGAAAAAAAAATTAACAGTCAATTCAAAGTTCAGTGTATATTAACCCTTATCAAAGTTATAATCTCAGCATTCGTCATAACAAGCGTCATACAAAAACACGCAGCTAAACAACACCGTGTCATTCAAATTAGCAGTGCTACCAGTGTATGCAATCTATCTCGCCTTGGAATCCCACGTCGTCGGATGAAAATGGCTCCGTCGTCCCACGAAGATCAGCAAACGCTGAAGAGTTGAAACGTCGGGTCACGGCACCATTGTAACCCCTTCTATTTGTCTGCGTTGTGTTTTCCAATAAATGGCAGTGAGACGTGGAACCAGTTCGTCATTTATTGACCTGACAAAGAAATACACTCTTGTCGGATCCGTAGCAGGGCAACAGCATATATTGACATGGAATGCGCTGGCTCTAATCCTCCAAACTGATGTGTATTACATGAATAAAGCAAAAACAATATAGAGATGCTAACAAGTTGTTTTAACATGTACCTGATAAAGAAATACACTCTTGTGGGATCCGTAGCAGGGCAACAGCATATATTGACATGGAATGCTAATATGGAAGGGAGAATGAATATTAGCTATTCACACGTGTGATTTCATACTTCGACGTAAAATGACTTCTAATGTACAGAGTTACTACACAAAATATCCAGAATATATCAGCAAAACGAATGCATAACACCTTGAGACCATTGGTGTTGATTTAAAACGTAAAGCAATAAATGTTTATCTCTATAATGTGGGACGTCTGTTTACATTCAACTTACCGCTGGCTCAAATCCTCCAAACTGAGGAAAGCCACGCAGTTTCTCGCGTATGACCACTAGAGGCCAGTACTGAACCAACTATTTGGTTAGTACACCAGTATGGAAGACAATAACGAAACAAATTAGTGCAAGTGGAAGAAACTGCTGCTGCTGTTCCTCCTCCTGCTGCTGTTCTCCTGCTGCTGCTGTTCCTCTGCTGCTGTTCCCCTGCTGCTGCTGTTCCTCCTCCTGCTGCTGTTCTCCTGCTGCTGCTGTTCCTCTGCTGCTGTTCCTCTGCTGCTGCTGTTCCTCTGCTGCTGCTGTTCCCCTGCTGCTGTTCTCCTGCTGCTGCTGTTCCTCTGCTGCTGCTGTTCCTCTGCTGCTGTTCCCCTGCTGCTGTTCTCCTGCTGCTGCTGTTCCCCTGCTGCTGCTGTTCCCCTGCTGCTGTTCTCCTGCTGCTGTTCCCCTGCTGCTGTTCCTCTGCCGCTGTTCTCCTGCTGCTGTTCCCCTGCTGCTGTTCCCCTGCTGCTGCTGCTGTTCCCCTGCTGCTGTTCCCCTGCTGCTGTTCTCCTGCTGCTGTTCCCCTGCTGCTGTTCTCCTGCTGCTGCTGTTCCCCTGCTGCTGCTGTTCCTCTGCTGTTCCCCTGCTGCTTTTCCCCTCCTGCTGCTGTTCCCCTGCTGCTGTTCCCCTGCTGCTGTTCCCCTGCTGCTGCTGCTGTTCCCCTGCTGCTGTTCCCCTGCTGCTGTTCTCCTGCTGCTGTTCCCCTGCTGCTGTTCTCCTGCTGCTGCTGTTCCCCTGCTGTTCTCCTGCTGCTGTTCCCCTGCTGCTGCTGTTCCCCTGCTGCTGTTCTCCTGCTGCTGCTGTTCCCCTGCTGCTGTTCCTCTGCTGCTGTTCCCCTGCTGCTGTTCCCCTGCTGCTGTTCTCCTGCTGCTGCTGTTCCCCTGCTGCTGTTCCCCTGCTGCTGTTCCCCTCCTGCTGTTCCCCTGCTGGCTCTGGTTCCTGCTGGCCCCCAACACTGCTATCTAGAAATTATTATCTTGAAAAGTTCAGTGAGTTTGATGTAGCGAATTCACACAGGTTTTTAGAAACGATTATCTTGACAAGTTTAATGAGTATGAATGAGTAAATCCACAGAGTCTTTTAGAAAAGATTATCTAGTTTATCAAGTTTAATGAGTATGAATATACTGAATGTGTTGTACCCTATACAGACTGACGTCATTATTAAGTAGCCATATGATCAGCAGAAGTGTAGTGCATGTCTGTCATTATCAGAAAGTCCCTGTTTGCCCTGTCAGGACTTGTTTTCCAATAATTACACCTTACACCTTACTTCAATACCATGACTCAGCAGGTTTGATAAGGCCTTACATGGCCACACAGCACATTACACCTTACTTCAATACCATGACTCAGCAGGCTTGATAAGGCCTTATATGGCCACACTGCACATCACACCTTACTTCAATACCATGACTCAGCAGGTTTGATAAGGCCTTACATGGCCACACTGCACATCATACCTTACTTCAATACCATGACTCAGCAGGTTTGATAAGGCCTTACATGGCCACACTGCACATCACACCTTACTTCAATACCATGACTCAGCAGGTTTGATAAGGCCTTACATGGCCACACTGCACATCACACCTTACTTCAATACCATGACTCAGCAGGTTTGATAAGGCCTTACATGGCCACACTGCACATCACACCTTACTTCAATACCATGACTCAGCAGGTTTGATAAGGCCTCATCTAAACATCACCAGCTGCGCACCAGAGTGTGCAGACGGACACAGAGTGTGCAGACGAGGCTGATTGGACAGGTATGAAATCATAAATGTTTATTGAGTTTTGTCTAAACAAACAAATAAAAATAAACATTCTTAAACAAACTCTTAAGTGAACATTCAATGCAGAGGAAACTAAGATCTAATAGCATTATATACAGTTTATATAATGCTATTCAATATAAATGCAGAGGAAGCTAAGAGCTAATAGCATTATATACAGTTTGCTTAGAAAACCAGCAGCCAGAATGGAGGCAGAACCAGCAGCACGTCTGGATGAGGGCGGTGGGGGGGGCAGTAGCAGAGCTGGGTGGTGTAATCAGCAGAGCTGGGTGGGTGGTGTAATCAGTAGAGCTGGGTGGGTGGTGTATTCAGTAGAGCTGGGTGGTGTATTCTGTAGAGCTGGGTGGTGTAATCTGTAGAGCTGGGTGGGTGGTGTATTCTGTAGAGCTGGGTGGTGTATTCTGTAGAGCTGGGTGGTGTAATCAGCAGAGCTGGGTGGGTGGTGTAATCTGTAGAGCTGGGTGGTGTAATCAGTAGAGCTGGGTGGGTGGTGTAATCAGTTGAGCAGAGCTGGGTGGGTGGTGTAATCAGCAGAGCTGGGTGGTGTATTCTGTAGAGCTGGGTGGGTGGTGTAATCTGTAGAGCAAAGCTGGGTGGGTGGTTTAATCAGCAGAGCTGGGTGGTGTATTCTGTAGAGCTGGGTGGTGTAATCAGTAGAGCTGGGTGGGTGGTGTATTCTGTAGAGCTGGGTGGGTGGTGTATTCTGTAGAGATGGGTGGTGTAATCTGTAGAGCTGGGTGGTGTAATCTGTAGAGCAGAGCTGGGTGGGTGGTGTAATCAGCAGAGCTGGGTGGTGTATTCTGTAGAGCTGGGTGGGTGGTGTAATCTGTAGAGCAGAGCTGGGTGGGTGGTGTAATCAGTAGAGCTGGGTGGGTGGTGTATTCTGTAGAGCTGGGTGGTGTAATCAGTAGAGCTGGGTGGGTGGTGTATTCTGTAGAGCTGGGTGGTGCAATCTGTAGAGCTGGGTGGTGTAATCAGTAGAGCTGGGTGGTGTAATCAGCAGAGCTGGATGGGTGGTGTAATCTGTAGAGCTGGGTGGGTGTGTATTCTGTAGAGCTGGGTGGGTGGTGTATTCTGTAGAGCTGGGTGGTGTAATCTGTAGAGCTGGGTGGTGTAATCAGCATAGCTGGATGGGTGGTGTAATCTGTAGAGCTGGGTGGGTGGTGTAATCTGTAGAGCTGGGTGGGTGTGTATTCTGTAGAGCTGGGTGGGTGGTGTATTCTGTAGAGCTGGGTGGGTGGTGTATTCTGTAGAGCAGAGCTGGGTGGTGTATTCTGTAGAGCTGGGTGGTGTAATCAGCAGAGCTGGGTGGGTGGTGTAATCAGCAGAGCTGGGTGGTGTTATCTGTAGAGCTGGGTGGGTGGTGTATTCTGTAGAGCTAGGTGGTGTAATCAGTAGAGCTGGGTGGTGTAATCAGTAGAGCTGGGTGGTGATATCAGTAGAGCTGGGTGGTGTAATTTTTAGAGCTGGGTGGGTGGTGTATTCTGTAGAGCTGGGTGGGTGGTGTAATCTGTAGAGCTGGGTGGTGTAATCTGTAGAGCTGGGTGGGTGGTGTAATCTGTAGAGCTGGGTGGGTGGTGTAATCTGTAGAGCTGGGTGGGTGGTGTATTCTGTAGAGCTGGGTGGGTGGTGTAATCTGTAGAGCTGGGTGGGTGGTGTAATCTGTAGAGCTGGGTGGTGTAATCTGTGGAGCTGGGTGGGTGGTGATATCAGTAGAGCTGGGTGGGTGGTGTAATCAGTAGATCTGGGTGGGTGGTGTATTCTGTAGAGCTGGGTGGTGTATTCTGTAGAGCTGGGTGGTGTATTCTGTAGAGCTGGGTGGGTGGTGTATTCTGTAGAGCTGAAGTTCTTTAGGGGCATTTTACATGGGGGGGGGGGGGGGGGGGCTTTGGTAGGAGAGTCCAGGCAGCTGCTGCCCCTGCTGGACTGGAGTCACCACTGATCTGGAAACAGGATCCAGGACCCGGATCAGCACCTGCCAAGATCAGGTGCAGGTTAGCGACTCCGCCCATATCAGCACCTGACTGCTGCCCAGGAAGTGAAGATGCCAACAGCTGCTGCTCCTTCTTGGCTCCAGCGTGTAGAATGACGTGTCACTTCCCCATCTCCAGCGTGTAGAATGACGTGTCACTTCCTCCATCTCCAGCGTGTAGAATGACGTGTCACTTCCTCCATCTCCAGCGTGTAGAATGACGTGTCACTTCCCCCATCTCCAGCGTGTAGAATGACGTGTCACTTCCCCCATCTCCAGCGTGTAGAATGACGTGTCACTTCCCCCATCTCCAGCGTGTAGAATGACGTGTCACTTCCTCCATCTCCAGGGAGACTCATGGGTTGGAGGGTTCAAGGGAGGTGGAGGCTGTCCAGGGTCGTAAAATACCACGAGTACAATCTTGTGTTAGGATATCTACAAAGCAAGTGCTTTTCGCATGTGTGTGTGTGTGTGTGTGTGTGTGTGTGTGGGTTTGTTTTGGAGAAGTGGTAGCTTCATCAATCGGTCAGTCCAGGATTGACCCCCAAACTTGCAGTTCCATATCGCTTTGGATAAACACATCTGTTAAATACCAGTCAACTTGAACTGTGTGTGTGCATGTGTTGTGTGTTATTTGTGTGTGTGTGTGTCTGTCCCATGTGATCTGATAAGGCATTGTACACAAGAACCCTGTCATTGTCATCATCATAATCATCGCCATGGCAACAGATAATACAAGAGATGATGTCATAATGCTTAAAGTTCCTCATTCAGTGCAAAAGGATAATAAACTCAACAAATAAATAAAGTATCGCCGAGTCTACCTGAACTACAGGGCCGCTTCACAAGCTAACTGGGCCCACTACTACCTACTACTTAGGCATACTAGAAATGCAAAAGACTCAATGATGCAGACGGATGTGTGTGTGTGTGTGTGAGACCCTCACAGGCTGAGGTCGATGAGGATGTGTTCGTAGATCTGCGTGCTGCCCTTGAAGCTGGAGGCGAACAGGAAGTCTCGGCGGTCGGTGGAGACGGTGGTGAAGGAGCGCGGCGCCTGGATGTAGGCCTCCTTGAAGCGGCGGAAGCTTCCGCTGTCGGCGTCCCACACGTAGATGCGTGAGAAGGTGTAGTCGCTGCCGAGCGCCAGGTAGTGGCGGCGCTTGAAGCTGAAGGGCTGCAGGATCATGGCCCCGCGCGACGGCAGCGCCTGCACCTCCGAGAACAGCTGGGGCGCGCTCTTGCTCCAGCGCAGCACCTTGGAGTCGCCGATGTAGCGCGTCATGGCCAGGAAGAGCGCCGCGTCCACGCTGAACGCCTTCACCGCCACCACGTCCTCCATGTTGGGGATCTCCCCCTGCAGCACCAAGCGCTGGGACGCGCGGTTCCACTGGTAGATCACCGGCACCTGGACACACACACACACACACACACACACAGATTAAATCCCCCTGCAGCACCAAGCGCTGGGACGCGCGGTTCCACTGGTAGATCACCGGCACCTGGACACACACACACACACACACACACACAGATTAAATCCCCCTGCAGCACCAAGCGCTGGGACGCGCGGTTCCACTGGTAGATCACCGGCACCTGGACACACACACACACACACACACACACACACACACAGATTAAATCCCCCTGCAGCACCAAGCGCTGGGACGCGCGGTTCCACTGGTAGATCACCGGCACCTGGACACACACACACACACACACACACACAGATTAAATCCTAAAATATTTTTGCCATTACGAGATTAAAGTCGACAAGTCAAGAATAAAGTCATCATGTCGACTCTAAAGTCGACACATTGAGAATAAAGTCGACGTGACATTTCAACCTTATTCTCGAAATTATGAGTCAACTTCCTTCTCGTCATGAGTGGCCCTAATCCTCCATCGTACAAACACAAATCAGCATTTCATATGATTCAGTCCATTTAAAACTGAGTTCCACAGCATGAAACACAAATCAGCATTTCATATGATTCAGTCCATTTAAAACTGAGTTCCACAGCATGACACACAAATCAGCATTTCATATGATTCAGTCCATTTAAAACTGAGTTCCACAGCATGAAACACAGTTCTGGTTGGTGTTTTGGAGTTGGAGCTGGAGTTTGCGTTCAGGTGAGCTGTGATGTCACTGGTCCAGGTGTACCTGAGATCGGCTGGCGAGGATCAGGTGGGCCTTCCCGTCCAGGTCCACAAACTCGGCGTCCGTGTCGCGGAACCACTCGTGCAGGGACTGGTGGGAGTAGAACCCTTTATCGTTCCAGCGGTACAGCGTGGACAGGCCTGCCTTGGAACTGTCTGCGATGACGAAGAACCAGTCCCCCGCCATCTGGAACGCCTCGATGTCGTTGGGCTTGGAGATCTTGGACACCTCGATGTCCTGGAACTTGACGAAGCGACTCTGGTCCTCATCGAACTTGTAGATGTGTGAGCCGCCGAAGAGCTGCGCCACGATGACAAACACCTGGTCCTGGATGACCACCGACTTACAGCCCACGATAGACTGACCTGCAGGGGGGGACAGTGAGTTCTGCTTCAACAGTGTGACAGCATTCATCTGCACAATTCACTATATCTGGTGTTCAAACCTCTCTCTCTAGTTCCCTGTATGTTTTATAATGTAATAGACTCTGAGGTTTTAGGCCCAATCCCAATTCTCTATTTTGCAACTTCCCCTTCCCCTTGGTCTTGCTCCTAGCCCTTGCCTCTCAACACTAAGTGTTAGGGCTTAGGGCGTAAGTGTTAGGGTTTAGGGCGTAAGTGTTAGGGTTTAGGGCGTAAGTGTTAGGGCTAGGGATGAAAACATACCACTATGAATTGGGACACCAATCTAATCTGTGCCTTGGGACCTTTCATTGAGATGTTGAGGGCCTGGGGCAGGTGTAAGTCCATATGACCAAACATACTATGAGCTAACCTACATGTTAGTTTCATAACACAAACATCTGGTATGTTGTGACTACTGAACAGGTCCCTGGGCAGAGCCTTGATATTGTTGTGTGTGTGTGTGTGTGTGTGTGTGTGTGTGTGTGTGTGTGTGTGTCTGTGTGTGTGTGTGTGTGTGTGTGTGTGTGTGACGTACAGCTCGATCAGCGAGTCCAGGTCGCTGAACAGGTCCCTGGGCAGGGCCTTGATATTGTTGTGTGTGTGTGTGTGTGTGTGTGTGTGTGTGTGTGTGTGTGTGTCTGTGTGTGTGTGTGTGTGTGTGTGTGTGTGTGTGTGTGTGTGTGTGTGTGTGTGACGTACAGCTCGATCAGCGAGTCCAGGTCGCTGAACAGGTCCCTGGGCAGGGCCTTGATATTGTTGTTAGCAAGTGACCTGAGGGGGCAAAGGATTCCAGTCAGCTCCATAGAAACAGACCTATTGATCAACAGTGGGAGGCACCAGCACACACACACACACACTCCAGATGGATGAGGTCTCAGTCTCACACACACGCGCACACACGCACACACACACACACACACACAGGTGGGTGAGGTGGGTGAGGTCTCTCAGGCCTCTAAAGGTATAACGGGTGGTGTACACTACACACAAACACAGACAACAAAAATGAAGGCTGAAACTCTTTGAGAACAGTGGTTTGCATTTTGTTATGCAGTGTATAATGACTGATTGAAAACAGTGATTTGACTACAAGTTAAAATACTGCACTGCCTATGTGATGATGAAAACGGTAAAAAAGCTGACAAGTCTAGATGTGTACTGCAGGCCCCATTTCGATGCAAAGAAGACAAGCTGTAGTTTGATTAAATACGTCTTGTCTACAGTAGGAGCTTACTGTAGGTCTTTCATGCCAATGGCAGTTACATCTTGGGAGGAATGAATACAATAGTTTTTTATTCAATACTTTGATTCCAGAAAAAATGAAACTAAATGGCACAGACAACAAAAATGAAGGCTGAAACTCTTTGAGAACAGTGGTTTGCATTTTGTTATGCAGTGTATAATGACTGATTGCAAACAGTGATTTGACTACAAGTTGTGTTGAATGAAGGCAAAATGTGCCTTTGCTGCATGTTTGATGTTCACGTTGAGAGTGTTAGAGTCTTTTGCAAGCAAAATGTCATTTTGGCCAGAGTGCTTCTGTTTAGACCTACAGTAGGTGGTAACTGTTTTGACCACATGATGTCTGAGTTGATGTGCCAAAGCGGGAAAAAACTGTAACTTGATCATATGTACAGTATGTGAAATCTCATAATCCACTTCATAATCATTCAACTAAGAGTTGTATCTGTATGTCACCACACAACAAACACTCATTTAAAGTCATTTAAACTAATAGCACTCCATGTTGTTGAAGTAATTAGCAAAAGTAGAAGTAAATCAACCTCATACATGTTTTCCATTTCCCTGTACAATTGTATGTCTTTTTTGCTCATTTTGTTTGGTTATCTGTAGACCTACAGTACATTTCACTACAACTATTGTCTACTACTGTATGTACTTTGGTGTTTCATTGTTATTGTAATCTCGGCATCACTGAAAATGAGGACGACCCTCAATGAACTTCCGAAAAAATAAATAGTGGTTGAATGAATGAATAAATGAATCAATGAATGAATGAGTGAGTGAATGAATGAATGAACATACTGAGCTGAATCGTGTGAGATGGAAGGCTTTGTAGCCTTTGTAGATTACCACAGGAAGTCAAATAGGGAAGTCAAACATCCAGTCAATCAAACCCGTCTTTGTTGATATTCATGTCCGTAGCCACTGTGTGGACTTTCTGCCATCAAAGCTGAATGGATCAGTGGCAGTGTGTGCCAAATCTGCTCTAGGTTGCTGCTGAGACCTGTGTGCCCTTGACAGCAACAGACACACGTTATCAGAGAGGCAAGAACAGAGAGGGATCCAGTGGTTACAGACACTAGTAAACTCAATCAACTGTGGTGTGCACTAACACTTCTGTTACTGGGAAAAAGTCCTCACATAATGATGCAATAATATCCCCATCAATATACTGTAAAAAGCACTTGATGTGCTTGACAATAAATATGGGAATATGTTTAAGCAGAACTGTCTCCTAATGCCATTTTACAATTGGACAACATGTTTTTCAACAACCAAATATGTCTGAAAAAAACTCAGTGCACTGATTTTGACTCCTCAATGAAGTCTTAGAAACATACACCATTTGGAATCATAATGTACTTTGTATGCTATTAAAGATTAGAATATTTGTACATATATAACTTGTGGGCAAGGGACACAGCAGGACGTAGGATTCTACAGAGACACATTTCAACGTGAACAGAAGAAACCTTTGAGTTAAAGTTTAACATTTGAAACATTGTGATTGGGGTAACAGTCTGTTCTCAAGGTTATATGTGTGAATCCATATATTCATTGGCTTTGACAGACTCCACACATGCTTGGTGCTAGTAAGAAATTGGTAGACAATAAACAAATGAGAGCCAATCTTGGTGGGTGAGTGGAAAGGTGCAGGGTTGGCAATGAGGGGGTTGATGGTTCATATCTTACCTCAAGATTGAACAAGTTGGTGATTGGTGTATTTTGTAAGACAATATAATGTGTATCATCATGAAGTAGAAGGAAAACTAAACATACCATGAGGTAGGCTAGGATAAAGTTCTACTACTTCTGTTATTAATATCCTTATGGGAAGCTTGCATCAAACATACTTCATGCCCTAAGGATTGCTATCCAGCAGGTGGTCCAGTGGGTAAGTACAGGTATGTTCATGTGTTTGGTGTGTCAAAGGTGAAAGGTTCAAACCCCACCATAGGATGGGAACTGGTATTGTCTCAAAGGTTCAAATCTCACCTTAGGATAGTAACTAGTGTTGTCTGTGGCTAGCATATTGGTCATGTTAAATGATGTGTCCTTTTTGTTGTGCGGCAACCCTGTTGTTAAGTTGGACCACGTGAAAAAACATATAACCCCCCTGCGTGGGAGTTGGGATTCTTCGGGGGGCCAAGTAAGCCCCCCAATCTCTTTCTCCTTGAAGGTCCATCATCAGCCACTTTCCTGGGATTCTTCTTTGGCTCCTTCCTGCCCTCTGCCTCCATGGAACTTTCACCACAAGTCCTCTCCTGGCAGAGCTGGGGATTGAACCTTCAACCCTGAGGATGGTAATCCTGGATGCTACCGCTGCACCACTTCCACTGGCTCCTCCGCCTGCTGGCAGCTCCCATTCTCAGACATATCTAGTGACTCCTACAAAGGCTGGTTAGAGGAAGAGAGTCTGCTCTAAATCTTACATGACCGTGTGTGATATAGTGTCTACTAGAAATCCCAGCAGCGATATACTGTAGGTTAAAGGAGAAATATTATGATTGGAGAGAGTACCTGGGCCTCAGTTAAAGATGGGAATTGAACCTGCAACCCTGGGGATGCTAACCCCTGATGCTACCACTGCACCAATGGCTCCTCCGGCCCTAACCTGTTCTAATTCTCAGATATATCGAGTGATCTTACATGACCGTGTTATGTAGTAGCCTACTTACTATAAATCCCAGCAATGACAATAGCCCTACACCACTATACACTGAGAGTCCTACGCCACTATACACTGAGAGTCCTAGGCCACTATACACTGAGAGCCCTACACCACTATACACTGAGAGCCCTACACCACTATACACTGAGAGTCCTACACCACTATACACTGAGAGTCCTACACCACTATACACTGAGAGGGCACAGCCCTAATTGATTTTCTTTAAATCATAAATAAAAAATATGAGCATGCTTTATTGATAATCACAGGCGTATTACCAACATTTTTTCACATGAATGTAGCTATCATAGGAAATTGCATAGGATTTGTGAGAAACACCAAAAAAAAGAGAAAAAACCTTGTTATTTTGTCATTTTCATGTAGTGATCAGGGTGCAGTGTTTGAACTGATGTTTGAGGTCAAGTGGGGCGACTGAGCTGGTGTTTGAGGTCAAGTGGGGCAACTGAGCTGGTGTTTGAGGTCAGGTGGGGCAACTGAGCTGGTGTTTGAGGTCAGGTGGGGCAACTGAGCTGGTGTTTGGTGTTTGAGGTCAAGTGGGGCAACTGAGCTGGTGTTTGAGGTCAAGTGGGGCAACTGAGCTGGTGTTTGAGGTCAGGTGGGGCGACTGAGCTGGTGTTTGAGGTCAAGTGGGGCAACTGAGCTGGTGTTTGAGGTCAGGTGGGGCAACTGAGCTGGTGTTTGAAGTCAGGTGGGGCGACTGAGCTGGTGTTTGAGGTCAGGTGGGGCAACTGAGCTGGTGTTTGAGGTCAAGTGGGGCAACTGAGCTGGTGTTTGAGGTCAGGTGGGGCAACTGAGCTGGTGTTTGAGGTCAGGTGGGGCGACTGAGCTGGTGTTTGAGGTCAGGTGGGGCAACTGAGCTGGTGTTTGAGAACAGGTGGGGCAACTGCTTTCTCCTTTTCCCACATGATGCCAGAGGGGAGGGGGCAGAGGGGAGGGGGCACATGATGCCAGAGGGGAGGGCACAGGGGAGGGGCAGAGGGGAGGGGGCACATGATGCCCCAGAGGAGGGGGGAGAGGGGAGGGGGCACAGGATGCCAGAGGGGAGGGGGCACAGGGGAGGGGCAGAGGGGAGGGGGCACATGATGCCCCAGAGGAGGGGGCAGAGGTGAGGGGGCACAGGCGGAGCAAGATACGTCGTCGTAGTTCGTGTCTATGGGCGCAAAACGGGGATCACTTCCTCTGCATAAAGGGGGTGTGTCATGCGTGTCATGTCCATAGACTTCAATGGAACAGCTCTGCATAAAGGGGGACTTTGCCCCCCCCCACCCCCCTCCCTCTTGCGATTTGGGTTCCAGGAAGTGGCTTCTCATGAAGTATCTTGCTCCGCCCTTAATGATCTTTGGCCAAAGAAAGTGTGTGTGACATGCCATACTCCTCCATGCCACTAGATGGAGCCCTAACCCTAACCTAACCCTATCTTGGAAATGAGAAAAATCTACTAGAGAACACAGGGCTGTGGGAACATATGGGGTGCCTCTCATTCATCCTCCCTTCCTTCCTTCCTTCCTTCCTTCCTTCCTCGGTCATCCAACTCGTTCCCACTGGTCTATAAAGAAAACTGGATAGACTATCCCACTGTTGCTGCCCCAACATTCTTTATCTAGATCAGTGGGAATGAGGACCGAGGAAGGAAGGGAGGACAGATAAAAAGACATATGAGAGGCATCCAAGGTTGTGGGAACATAGAGCTGTGGGAACATAGAGCTGTGAGAACATAGAGCTGTGAGAAC
>NC_085009.1:31229918-31244918 GCF_963854185.1 Sardina pilchardus | reverse complement strand
GTGATTTAATTCGATTACTAATGCATAACATGCAGCTTTAAGTGTAACATTGGCGACGAGGATAACCAAGCTCGTTATTAGTTAAATCTGAAGTGAGTTTAGTTCGTCTACAATGATGGAGAACAACAATATTAGCGTGCCGAAGTTTGATTGCTACAAGGAGCCGGCTACGCTAGGTCCTCGCTGGACACGGTGGCTAACAGCATTTGAGCTATTCGCAGATGGCAAAGGACTGATTATGGCGGAAAATGTCAGCGACCACAATAAAATTAGGAGAAGAGCACTACTCTTGCATCACGCCGGGACGGATGTACAGGATATCTTTTCTACTCTCGAGGACACAGGAGGTTCGGGGGACTACGATAAGGCAGTGGATGCACTGAACAACTACTTTGTGCCTCAGGTGAATACAGCGTTCGCGCGCCAATCATTCTATCAAATATCACAGAACAATGGGGAAACGGTGCAGCAGTTTGTAACACGCTTGCGGCAGAAAGCCAAAGACTGTGCTTTTGGGGCTGATATGGCTAACCAGCTAAGGGATGCTGTACTGAGTAGATGCACGTCGGAATATGTGCGTAGAAAGCTGCTCGAGGAGGGCTCGACGTTGACTCTGGCAAGAGCGCTAGAGATCGCGGCACAGTGTGAACGAGTCGAAGAGCAGATGATGGCAATGCGTGTGAGTAGCCCAGACTCTAAAGCCATAGAGACTGTAAACCAGATATCCAAAGGGAAATGGGCCAAAAAGAGCCGAAAACGTGATGGGGAGGAAAAAAGGAAAGAGAAAGTGTGTTTTAGATGCGGGCACGGAGATCACTTTGCAAAAGATGAGAAATGTCCAGCACGTGGACAAACCTGCAGGAAGTGCAATGGGAAAGACCACTATGCTAAAATGTGCAAATCTAAAGCTAGCAAAGGGTCAGTGAAATATGTAGACTCAGGAAAGGAAGAAAAGCAAGATGATTTTGCATTTGTAGTACGGGACAATAGATGCACTGATAGATTAACATTTAATGTGGGGGGTGTAGACCTAGTAATGTTAATTGACTCAGGGGCTACAACCAACATAGTGGATGAAAATACATGGGAAGGGTTAAAGAAAGAAAAGATAAAGTGTAAGTCATACAAGTCAGATAAAAAACTATACACATACTCATCAAAGGAACCATTGCCAGTGAAGGGATTATTCACATGTGATGTGAAAATAGGGAAAAGAGAAGCCAAGGCAGAATTTACAGTAATAGCAGGTCAAGGAGTACCGCTACTAGGCAGGGAGACAGCTACAGAGCTAGGGGTGCTAAAGGTGGGTGTAGATGTAGCAGCAGTCACTGATGTGAAGGCAGAGGTGAGGGGAAAATACCCAAAACTATTCACTGGGGTGGGTAAACTCAACACCAAGCAACTCAGGCTGCACATCGATGACAACGTGGAGCCCATAGCACAACCACTGAGACGGATACCTTTCCACCTAAGAGAGGCGGTCGACAAGAAGATTGTGGAGCTGCTGAAAATGGACATTATCGAGAAGGTGGAGGGTCCCACACCGTGGGTAAACCCAGTCGTTGTAGTTCCAAAGGCAAAAGACACTGACATTCGGCTATGCCTAGACATGAGAATGGCAAACAGGGCTATCATTAGGGGAAGATATCCGATTCCGACAGTGGATGAGCTGTTGCATGACATGAATGGCTCAGTTGTGTTTAGTAAACTCGATCTAAAATGGGGCTACCACCAGATGGAGCTCACAGAACAGTCAAGAGCTATAACAACGTTCGCAGTGCACAGTGGAACGTACCGCTACAAGAGACTTATATTTGGGGTCTCATCTGCTAGCGAGCAGTACCAACATGAGGTGGCGACGGCTCTGGCTGGCATTGAAGGGGTAGCCAACATATCGGATGACATCATCGTTCACGCGCCCGACCGTGAGACGCACGATGGGCGACTGCACGCCGTGTTGGACAGACTGGTGAAATGCGGCTTAACCTTAAATGGTGAGAAGTGTCAGTTTGAGATGGACAAACTAGTGTTCATGGGCATATTACTGTCAGAGAAGGGAATAGGGCCCACAAGCGAGAGAGTGAGAGCACTGGTCGAGGCACGTGAGCCAGAGAATGCTTCAGAGGTCCGCAGTTTCCTGGGATTGGCTGGGTACAGTAGCAGATTCATACCCCAGTTCGCTGCTATCTCAGAACCGCTGCGGAGACTGACCAAGAAAGAGGTGCCATTTGTCTTTGGGCCAGAACAGAAAGTGGCCTTCGAGTCACTCAAGAAAAAGTTAGCTGAGGCGGGCACACTGGCATACTTTGACAAAGATGCCCCCACCAAAGTGATAGCTGATGCAGGGCCAGTGGGCATAGGCGCAGTTCTGATACAGGAACAGCAGGGAGCTATGGTGCCTATATGTTACGTGAGCCGGAGCCTGACAGACTGTGAAAGGAGATATTCGCAAACGGAGCGTGAGGCCCTGGCACTGGTTTGGGCATGCGAACGCCTACACCCATACATATATGGCAAGAGGTTCGACCTCGTAACAGATCATAAGGCCCTGGAGGTGATCTATAGCCCCAGATCAAAGCCATGCGCCCGGATTGAGCGTTGGGTGCTCCGCCTCCAACCTTATGACTTTCAAGTAATACACATAGCCGGAAAGTACAACATTGCTGATCCTCTGTCTCGTCTCCTGGGGGACACTGCTAGGAAGACGACACACAAACACGGAGCAGAGGAATACGTGCGATTCGTGGCGGTGCAGGCGACGCCCAGAGCACTGACTACGAGGGAGGTAGAGAGAGCCTCCGCAGAGGATGAAGAACTGTCTGAGGTGAGAAGAGCGATACAGTCGGGCCGATTTGAAAAGTGTTCAGCTTATGGCCATATCGCAAATGAACTGTGTACCATCGGGCAGTTAGTGTTGAGAGGGACACGGATTGTCCTACCCCATGCCCTACAGAACAGAGCTTTAGCCTTAGCTCATGAAGGACATTTAGGCATTGTAGGGACAAAACAACATTTGAGGGGAAAGGTGTGGTGGCCGGGAATGTACGGGGCGACAGAAAAATATGTTAAGTCATGTCACGGGTGCCAACTAGTGGCGCGGCCCGACGTACCAGAGCCATTGCGACCCACAGCTCTCCCTGATGGACCGTGGCAGGACGTTGCCACAGACTTGTTAGGTCCACTACCAACAGGACATTCTATCCTGGTAGTTGTAGACTATTACAGCCGTTATTATGAGTATGAGATCATGCGATCCACGACGACAGATAAAGTGATAGACTGCTTAGAGAACGTCTTCAGTCGCCACGGTCTGCCTGTCTCTATCAGGTCTGACTGTGGGCCACAGTTCTTGTCATCACAGTTCCAGGATTTCTGTCAAGAGAACGGCATACAACACGTGAAGACAACACCTAGATGGGCACAAGCGAATGGAGAGGTCGAGAGGCAAAACGCGTCGATCATGAAACGGATTCGCATCGCACAGGCGGAGGGACTGGACTGGCAGAAGGAGCTGCGGAAATACATCACCATCTACAGATCCATTGACCACTCCACCACGGGCAGGAGCCCCGCCGAGCTCTTGTTCAATAGAAAGCTCAAAGGAAAGCTGCCAGACATCAGTACACCGAGGAGTGACCTCGAGGCCCGGGACACTGATGCTGAACGCAAGGGCAAGTCCAAAGTGTATGCTGACGAGCGGCGCGGAGCTAAAGAATCCCCAGTGCAGGTGGGAGACGAGGTGCTCTTGAGACAAGACAAGACAGACAAGTTCACAACAACATTTAACCAGACACCTCACATGGTAATCAGTAAGAACGGTAACAATGTGGTAGTCAAGTCACCCACAGGAGCTCAGTACTCCAGAAACACCACACATGTCAAAGTGTACACACCAGCCGAGCAGACACCACCACCCGGTGAAAATGAAACACAGACGGTGAATGACACAGAAAACACACACGCCGATCATGCTGTGAGGTCCACACCAGAGACGCTCACCAAGGGGTCATCCCCATGTCGACCTCTTACAGTACAGGCAGAGCGACCTCGCAGAGAAGTGAAAATGCCCCAGAGATTCACAAGCTTTGTTATGAAATGAATGAAATTAATAGGAATGCATATGTTCATGTGTATGGTCTAAAAGATGTATGCACAGTGTTAGGAGGCATAAATGTTTTATTTGAAAAGAATGTTTTATTCTGACAGAGAATGTTGATGATGATTTGATTCATTATGGTTATTGTTCAAGTAGCCTAACTGATGGTTTATGTAAAGGGGACATTAGAGTTTTAATTCAAGTAAGGGAGGAATGTCATGTACTGATGACGTCAGTGGCCGACGTTGTAATGCAGGTTCTGAACGGAGACGCCATGAAGTAAAGTTGAGTGAAACTTACCTCTCAGTGTGTGCGTGATTTAATTCGATTACTAATGCATAACATGCAGCTTTAAGTGTAACAGGTTGTGCTGGTTAGCTCATGCACTAACCCAGCTGATTTCACCCATGGGTTGTGCTGGTTATAGCTCATACACTAACCCAGCTGTTTTCACCCATGAGTTGTGATGATTATAGCTCATGCACTAACCCAGCTGATTTCACCCATGGGTTGTGCTGGTTATAGCTCATGCATTAACCCAGCTGATTTCAGTCACCCATGGGTCTTGCTTGGCGCACAACCCTCATCCACTAGTACAGTTGATCTTTATGATTCCCTGTGTTCATCCACAAAAACATCATAGATAACCAACTTTCAAAAACGAAAATACAAAGCAAAATAATGAATGAGTGTATTCCACTGACAGGCACTGCTCACATACTCATACTCATATGCAGTCTTAATATAAAAATGTACACACACACACACACACACACAGTAAATATAACCACAAGCGGCAATGGTGGGTCCGAGCACCTGCCGTCTGCCACCTGTGACGCTTCCAAATCCAACAAAGCACTGACATGTGGTGTGTTTGTCAAATGTACATATCTGATGTGTGAGCTAGTTGTTTTTGCATGTTGCATGTTGCACGTGTGTGCTATTTGTTTTTGCATGTTGCATGTTGTTCTACAGTACATTGGAAGAATGTGCTCACTTCTTGTTGGGTATGATGTTTTACAATGATGGCAGTCACTAGGTGGCATTAGACCACACACATGTAGGTTACAAATATACGCTTTGAAGTTATTTGTTCGTTCATGACACATTATGTGATATGCAGTGTAGGTTTTTTGAAAGCAAATTGTTCCTCTTTGGTCAGCTGGTGACACTAGGCCAGGTTAGTAGTGGGGGCATGTGGATGATACAAGGATACAACGATGTTATTGGTCACGTGCATATGATTACTAAAGTAAAGAATGCAGTGAAATTGTCAGAAGTAAACTAGAAATGTGCATCTCCCTGGAGGAGCTGCAAGAGTGGGCTTGCTCACCAGGGGGCAGTGATGTAAACGCCTGAACAGTCCCCCGTTCATTTCAATGGGGAAACGCTGTTTAAGAAGGTATTACAAGTAGGGGTGCCAATAATTGTGAGCAATGTGTTTTTATTAAACATATTTATTTCTTTATGAGATTTTCCTTTTTTTCAGAAAAAAATTGCTTCCATTGCAGAGTATATTTTTCCTCATTGTTTTCATTGTGGGAGTACATAGTGGGAGTTGTTTTCATTGTGTACAATAAATCACACACACACACACACACACACACACACACACACACACACACACACACACACACACACACACACACACTAACACACAGGCAGTGCCATTGTGTGTCTGGATATCATAATCAGAATATCTATTAACCTGAGAAGTTTCAGACCATTCATTCAATGCACTGTGTGTTTATGACAAATGTCCTGTTTATGTAGCAAGATATTAAAATCATAGCATATTACAACATATTGTAGCGTGTCTAAGTTCTTAGAAAGTATGTGGGCACAGTTAATGTCTTCTATGTTCTGAGGCTCTGTTACCTGGGCCAATGGTTGGGGTGCCACCCCCTTCCAGGGTGTGATGTGTGTGTTTTGGGGGGAATCAGTGTAGAGATTATGAGGAGACGTGTGTGAGTTGGGCTCCTACATTCTGTATATGTCAAGAGTTCTTGTGGTGTGGCTGTGGCTGACAACAGTCATAATTAAAAGTACCCGTTTGTGATAAACTGTCTCGTCATTGACACGGAACGTTACAATATCAAAAATCGCTTCGCAATTTCACATCAGGAACATCTTGTCATCATGTTAGCCACATCAATCTGACAAACCATCTAGTAGTGGTAAAATGAAATTGATCATGTGGCATCACTGCATTTGCCATTCTTTCTGTTGCCAGTCGGTGGCGCTATGGCAAGTATGCATTATGGACATGTGAAAATCATCATGTGTGTGTGTGTTTGTGTGTCTGTGCATGTGTTTGTGTGTGTGTGTATGTGGATGTTTGTGTGTCTGTGTATATGTGTGCGAGTGTGGATGTTTGTGTGTGTGTGTGTGTGTGTGTGTGTGTGTGTGTGTGTGTGTGTGCGTGCGTATGAGGGGGCGCCTGGGCCATAATTCATACTTGGTCTGACACACACATAATCTTGCATATACACCACTATACTCATACACACTCACTTTTAGAACCCTTTTACATCGTTGTGCTTTTTTGTGTGTGGGTGTGCTGGGGTAATTGTCTGTGTGTGTGTTTATCTGTGTGTACTGTATGTCCATGTGCCTACTTGCCTGTGTGTGTGTGTGTGTGTGTGTGTGTGTGTGTGTGTGTGTGTATGTGTGCATTCATACGTGCATTAGGGTGCATCAAGTACCCCTTTTCTCTCAAAAAGTCTTCTATGGTGGATAATATTATGCCATTTGATGAGTACAGTTTGGTGAAGACTCTAGGGGTACCACAATACCACTTAATTTGGTCAATATTTCATATTTTATGGCCAATTTTGGTTATTTTCCAATAATCTTCTTTACACTACATTTAAACTTAATGTCAATTAATGAAATGTCTACCTTCTGTTCACAAAAAACATCACAGCTGCATTGTATTTTGAATGTCTAACATGCACATGTGTTGGTGAACATTATACATCACACACACACACACACACACACACACACACACACACAGGCAGTGCCATTGTGTGTCTGGATATCAGAAGTTTCAGACCATGAACCTGAGAAGTTTCAGACCATTCATTCAATGCACTGTGTGTTTATGACAAATGTCCTGTTTATGTAGCAAGATATTAAAATCATAGCATATTACAACATATTGTAGTGTGTCTAAGTTCTTAGAAAGTATGTGGGCACAGTTAATGTCTTCTATGTTCTGAGGCTCTGTTACCTGGGCCAATGGTTGGGGTGCCACCCCCTTCCAGGGTGTGATGTGTGTGTTTTGGGGGGAATCAGTGTAGAGATTATGAGGAGACGTGTGTGAGTTGGGCTCCTACATTCTGTATATGTCAAGAGTTCTTGTGGTGTGGCTGTGGCTGACAACAGTCATAATTAAAAGTACCGGTTTGTGATAAACTGTCTCGTCATTGACACGGAACGTTACAATATCAAAAATCGCTTCGCAATTTCACATCAGGAACATCTTGTCATCATGTTAGCCACATCAATCTGACAAACCATCTAGGAGTGGTAAAATGAAATTGATCATGTGGCATCAGTGCATTTGCCATTCTTTCTGTTGCCAGTCGGTGGCGCTATGGCAAGTACGCATTATGGACATGTGAATATCATCATTACCATGGTATTCAATGACCTGTGAAATGTAAAACTTTTCAAGCAATTCTTCAACAACATTTATTGTTTATGTGGAAGGGTATCAAAATTCATAGTTTCGCCATTTCGTCAAGTTACAACATATCGAAAAGCTTTGCATTTAGAATCAACAACATCTTGGCATCATACGTATCAAATTAGTTTTCATTCATGTGAAGCACCTCCTTTGGCATCACAAGTCATCATATTTTAGTGCACGTCTAAATCCCAATTACTGGGGAGATACACATACCTACCACATTTAGTGTGTGTATAGCTGATAGTATATGCCCACTGGATGAGTCACATAAGGGGGCGCTAGCGAGTCCCTGGCCCACACCCCGGTGCCGAGCCTTTGTCCCTGAGTAGTGGGCCCTGTGACTGACCTGAGTAGTGGGCCCTGAGACTGACCTGTGTAGTGGGCCCTGTGACTGACCTGAGTAGTGGGCCCTGAGACTGACCTGAGTAGTGGGCCCTGAGACTGACCTGAGTAGTGGGCCCTGAGACTGACCTGAGTATTGGGCCCTGTGACTGACCTGGGGTGCGTTTCCCAAAAGCATAGTTGCTAACTAACATAGCAACTAACATAGTTGAAACTATGTAAGTACGACACAACTGTTTCCCAAAACGTTAGTCTGAACTATGTTGGTGGAACTTACATAGTACGATGCATCGTTGACCTACGTGGGTGTTTCCCAAAAGCATAGTAGCAACGAACGTTCGTGACCACCATCGTAAAGTTGTGTAGTTCCAACTTCACCTCTCGACCTGTGGTAAGTCGGCCCTTGTGGTTAGTAAGTACATGACATGCAGCGGACAGATGGACATGTAGCCATCGTGGTAGCCAACGATCCCACTAACATTTACTGTTGTGGGATATATTGCCGGAGGCTATACGCGCACAACATCACTGGAGAACATTATGGGGTACAGTGTAAAGTGAAATGTTGTGGAGTTAGCCTACTACACGACAACAGTGCGTGGTGAGGTACTGCGACCGCAGTTAACTGTGTTGTTGTTATTCGTGAATTTGTATGTAGCCTAATGCTAATGTGTTAGCGTGGTTTCTTTCGAACATCTTACGTTATCTTTACTGTCTATGAGTGATATACCTTTTGAATGCTAACGTAAATGTCATGTGAGCCTGTAATTGTTATGAACAGTTAACGTTACATTGTAATCGTATGTTAACGTTACATTGTAGTCGTATGTTAAGTGTCTTTGGATGGAGCACATAATAACGGTCTGTGTCATCTACATAGTCTATCTCCCAGGACAAAGACCGTACAGTGGCGTAGTGAGTAGTGCATGAGACTCATGTGGTCGAGGCTGCAGGTTCAAGACCCAAGCGAAGGTTGCTGGTGGATCACGTCTGTGAAGTATTAGTGATTTATTGGTGTCTTTTTATCCACTAAGAGTGTCTCTTAATCACTGTAGCCTACGTTTTTGACCTTTGAACATAGGTAAATTATTTTAAATTATTAAATGATGTAGCTACACAGCTGTCAAATTGAGTAGCCTCTCGCTTGGAGAACTTTAAAGAGCAACTTTCAAGTAATTGTACAGTATATACTTCATTTATACCTATGAGGCATATTGTGTATAGTTGTGTGTAACAGTTTGCAGTGGTTAGTGTGAAAACATGACATGAATTTCACTAATTTAACTAATTGCTTTTGCTTTGTGACCTATATTTTGATGTCATGCCTCATGAGGAACATATGTGAAACAGGGCTCCAAACATGTAAGCAACTATTTCCCGGCATGCTTCCAGGCCATCAGGAAGGTTTGCACTATAGCTGCTGGAATGACCTCTTCCACCAACATCATCATCTGGCAATGGGACGTCATCCTGAAGGGCCATGTCGTGCAGTCATGGCATAAAACCCACCACTGACTTGGGTGATGTCGTCTGGTGTAGTCGGGAAGGTCATCCTGTCAGTGAGCTGCAACAGGATCTGTGTGACCACTGTCACAGCTCTACTGACTGATGCCTTGCTTAGCCCAAGGCCATGCCCTAACACCTCCAAAAAGCTGCCAGTAGCATAATGTACATAATGATCAACATGTATTGCACTGTATTGCAATTACCCTTCATTGATTTCACACACCTGTTCTAAAAAGAAAGGCATGACTTGTCATGTCATATGTATGTAGTTCATACATTAATGTCTCAGGACTGTGAATGATCATTATGAGCTATATGGAGGAGGCAAGGGACATCAGAGATGTTTCATTACAGGAGTAACATCATCCATTTCTTAAACACTGCTGTGTTGTTTTCTGGGGGCCCATTATGTTGTACTACATGGCTTATTCTACTTCAAACAATATGCAGTGTCCTCATAGTTACATGTCTAGGTTTCAGAATTCAGGACTATTTAGTTAACATGCTTGTGTTATCATAGGAGGTTGATGGAATAAAGTAGGTGTTGAAATGTCAGTCCACCCAGGGAATATAGATATGCTTTACAGTAACCTAACAGTAACAGCAGAGAGGGTTAAAGCGGAAAGTAATGAAGGATCTTTGGTAACAGTATAGACTTTGCTACTATCTCAGCAGCAGAAAGGCAACAACAGCAACACATACAGTAACACTGTGTGTGTGTGTGTGTGTGTGTGTGTGTGTGTGTGTGTGTGTGTGTGTGTGTGTGTGTGTGTGTATGTGTGTGGCTATGTTGGTACAGCTGATACAGCTCCTTCAACGCTTTGAGCAATAGTATGCCTAATATTTGTGATATATATATATAACTTCATAACTGAATGAATAATAATCATACAACATTGTGTCTGTTCATTTAAAATACTTGTGTGTGATCACATGCTCAACATTCTACTATATTTATTCTGCTCTACTGCTAATACACTGCACATATTATTTTCTTTTATATTAGTCTAATCCACCTTCTGTAAACCAACTATATACTGTCTACACTGCACTATATTTCTTGTTCTGTCTATGCACCTACACTATGTCTATGACACTATATTTTCTGCTTTCCCCCCCACTTCTGGTTAGATGCAAACTGCATTTGGTTGTCTTTGTACTTGTGCTCGGCTCAACGACAATAAAATTGAATTGAATCTAATCTAATCCAACCATGGTAGTTTTAATAGAACATAATGTATATATTTTTTTAATTTAGCCAAGGCCCTGAACAACAGACCTAGGCTCATGTTGGCCTATAAAGTAGGTAGTAAGCATATGGTTAGGGCTCCAATTATTAGTTAACACCAGGACTATAGTTTGCAATCAATAGACCTTTTTAATTATTGAATGAAAATCAAAACTCCAACATCATATAGCAGCGAGCATTGTCCAGGATTGAACCAATGACCATCGAAATCGTAGTATAGTGTCTATCCTTTCACGCCACCGTATGGGACTTATTGACGTGGAATCGGCTAATCATTTATCGGCCAATGTATTCGGTGTGTTTCAATAAATGCGTAACTTATTTGTTTACATTTCCTCTCTTTGGCGATTTGAAGGCGTCACTGATTAATTAGCCTAACCTAAGCTAGGCTACTTTAAATAACATACACGCTGGGGTTATTATTATTTATTTTAGCCCATATTAGGCGATTATTAATTATCATCATCATCCATAATAATAATGAAAACGTATAGGCCTATTGAAAATACTAGCTCTTATAATAGCCTACAAATTATTTTAATGATTATTATTAATAATAGACCTATGATAGGCCTATCATAAGGCTGGGCCCAGGAGTGTAGGCTACAGAAATCATAACTCATGTCAGGCAGTGTTAGCCTACAATTTAGACTTCATATGCGTTCGGCTCTAGCCGACAGGACCCGACATGCTCCGAAAACATCTGCTACTATTGTAGTCCGGACTATGTTGGTAGCAACCAACTTGGTTCAAACTAACAAAGTACTATGTTGGTAGAGCAGTTTTGGGAAACAGTCGTAACTTGGATGTTGGTTAGTTGAACGATGCATCGTACCATGTTGGTAGAAAGCTAACCTACGTAGTTGTACGGGAAACGCACCCCTGAGTAGTGGGCCCTGAGACTGACCTGAGTAGTGGGCCCTGTGACTGACCTGAGTAGTGGGCCCTGTGACTGACCTGAGTAGTGGGCCCTGTGACTGACCTGAGTAGTGGGCCCTGAGACTGACCTGAGTAGTGGGCCCTGAGACTGACCTGAGTAGTGGGCCCTGTGACTGACCTGAGTAGTGGGCCCTGTGACTGACCTGAGTAGTGGGCCCTGAGACTGACCTGAGTAGTGGGCCCTGTGACTGACCTGAGTAGTGACCTGAGTAGTGGGCCCTGTGACTGACCTGTGTGCCACATTTCATGCGTTTCCCACCATGGAAGCCACCTCAAAAAAGACAAAGTAAGGTCCCAAAAAACGGTGTGGCGCTCGGGCCCTAATGAATTGCTCATTACCCTTTTTGTACTGCAGTTATGTAAGTCTGCCACAAGGTGGAGATGTTGCACTGCAGAGTCACTTTCTACTCTTATCCACACAGCACCACCTGTTTGACAGCACCACCAACCCCGATTACGAACAATCCTCATGGTAGTGTGTTATATCTCACAGATATCAAGTTTTGTGGCATCTGTACTGCACATTTGAAAACAAAGTGTGTAGCAGAATAGATAATATCAATATGGATATGTATTTTGGTATCTTCTATTCATTAAAGATTTATAGAGGAATGACTTACATTAATAAATGCATACATACACACTGTAAAAACAGACCTGCTTCTGCAGCAAAAACAACCTGCTCCAGCCTGGACCATAAAAACATCACAAAACGTTCCAGCCAATCACTGATGAGATACATGTTTAGGAGAGTTTCAATTGCACGGGAGGGATCTAGCTCTCTGTTTTATTTGACCGTCAACAGAGGTGACATCGCCCAACGCCTTTAATGAACACACACATCTACAACGGAGGTGACATCGCCCAACGCCTTTAATGAACACGCACATCTACAACGGAGGTGACATCGCCCAACGCCTTTAATGAACACACACATCTACAACGAAGGTGACATCGCCCAACGCCTTTAATGAACACGCACGTCTACAACGGAGGTGACATCGCCCAACGCCTTAAATGAACACGCACATCTACAACGGAGGTGACATCGCCTTTAATGAACATGCACATCTACAACGGAGGTGACATCGCCCAACGCCTTTAATGAACACGCACATCTACAACGGAGGTGACATCGCCCAACGCCTTTAATGAACACGCACATCTACAACGGAGGTGACATCACCCAACGCCTCTAATAAACACGCACATCTACAACGGAGGTGACATCGCCCAACGCCTTTAGTAAATACGCACATCTACAAAGGAATAACACCAGAGCTACAGATAATCAACAAAAACAAAACGGAAGTCATTGTATCTTGTGTGATTGGCTAGTTGATGTATAGTCTCATGTAATTGGCTAGTTGAGATGTAGTCTTGTGTGATTGGGTATCATCATAATCATCCAAAATAATTTGATTTCATATCATAGCTATGCAGAAATGACACACAAATCTACTTAGCTCTGTCTCCTAACGACTATGGTCCCCTTGATTCTCTGTGTCAGTGTATAGAACAAATCAAAACTTGGATGTCTCAACATTTTCTTCAGCTGTACAAAGAAAAAACTGTCATTGTATTTGGTAAAAAGGAGGAAAGACTTAAGGTTGCCACTCTCCTCCACACAAAAGGATTGAAAGCAAAGGATACTGTTAAAAATCTTGGTGTATTAATCAGACTGTGATGCAGCTCTACTCTAGACTACTGGATCAGCACCATCCTATCTGAGCCCTGTGATGCAGCTCTACTCTAGACTACTGGATCAGCACCATCCTATCTGAGCCCTGTGATTCAGCTGTACTGTCCTCTAGACTACCCCTAAACATATCTCTATCCATCCACACACCTTTTTATTTTTTACTTTTTACTCTCAACCTCCTCAGTGCATTATTTGTACTTCATGCCATTTTATTTAACCTTGTGATGTGTTGGATTGGCCATAACTGCTTTTGTTAGCATAGCATTAGCATGAGAAAGTGAGGGTTATCTCATTTTATTTTATTCAAATGAGCTCGCTCTCTCTTCACCGTCTAATTCAACTTATTGAATAGAACATTTGAAAAAATAGTGAACAGAATATGAACTGAAATATTAGGAGTAGGAATAGGTTCACCCTCCCAATTGAGTTGAACATCACTGCCTAACTGTGGTTACAGTATATTAGGATTGATTAGGGTTGTCAGGATAATCAAAACATAATCAGTGCATTATCATGATACATAATACTCATTATTATCACGATCAGTCTTTTTTACATTGTTGTTTTTATGGAGTTATCAGAATTACAACATACTAAAAACATACTAAAACATTATGAATCATATTTCATGGCAACTGTGCCCAATTCTCAAACAGGAGAGAAATGTTTACATACTTTATTCACCTATCTATGCACAAACGTGTCTGCATACAGACAGGCAGGCAGGCAGGCAGGCAGGCAGGCAGGCAGGCAGTCTTACACACGCACCATTGGAATGCACACGCAGTCTGAGGGATCATACTATGGCATGTTTGAATGTTAAGATCACCATGACCAGGTGTTTGACATTTTGTCATTACAGTAGATGATGAAAAACATGATAATTAATGACAGTTTTCAGACAGGTTGGTCTTCATTACTGCATTACCTGTCATAATTGCGGCAGTTATGATAATTTCAATAAAACATCTGTTATCGTGACTATCCTGATTAGGACTTTGTTATTGAGACAACCCCAATTAGGATGAACTTTAGGGTCTCACCTGTCAGTCAGCTCTGGAGTTGCGTCTCTGTGGTCTCCCCTTCTGGTTGCGCTGCTCGTCTCTGTGAGAATGGCACTAATTAGTATTTACTAATACTATTGCAATAATAAAATAAAAAAAATATAATCAATTAGTTCATTAATGAACAGGGTCTTACCTGCCAGACAGCTCTGGAGTTGCGTGTCTGTTGTCACCTCGTCTGGTTACGCTGCTCGTCTCTGTGAGAAAGGCTCCACTGTGACTCTGGGGCAGCGGTCAACATCACAGATATGTTGTTCTGTATGCAAAACCACCTTTGGCACACCTCACACACAGACCTCATTGTTTTCCACATTTTCTAATATAACTTTACTAATGTCCTACACCAGCCAGATGCTTTTGGAGCGTTCACATAAAATATAGGAGATGTTGTTATGGCAACTAGAG
>NC_085009.1:31177418-31222418 GCF_963854185.1 Sardina pilchardus | reverse complement strand
AAGGGGGTACATTTTCTGTGTCTGAATTGAGAGAAGGGGCAGTGACTCACCTTCATAGCAGATGAAGGGACTAGGATGGCCACAGCCTTCATCCTTCCACTGACCACTGCGGATCATTTGAGTGCATGCTACTCTCTTATTATTGGGTTCTCCAGAGTTCCAGTAGCGGAATGAGGAGCTGCTGCCATCTGACCACTCTGACCAGGCAGCTCTGAACAGGCCGATCCAGGGCCCCAGAGGACTACCTGCTATAACTTGCTTCATCTGGTCGTTCTCTGCCTGATTCCTCACACTGGCCAGGTCTGTGTGTTTCTCTCTGCAGTATCTCTGAGCATCTGCCCAGCTCTTCTTATCAGTAACCAGCACATAGGGATGTGTGGAGTCTCCCCCTGTGGTAATGCATGGGTCATGGTCAACTGGGAAACAGCACAGCTTTACAGTCTGAACTAGTGTGAGTGAGACTAACTGTTTAGTTGTACAGTGTGGCTGCCTGTATTCATGAGTGAGTCTGAACTAATGTCAGTGTACATGAGGTCATTACACACTGATTTGTAGATCTGCACAGTTTGGATGCATGTGTTGCTGAGAGAATGAATAACCTTGTTCTGAATGAAAGGAGTTGGATTCTCACCATCATAGCAGATGAAGGGAGAGATGTTGCGACACCAGTAATCATGCCAGTGTCCATCCCACATATACACACACTCTTCACCAACACCTCCATTGGGTTCACCTGGATTCCAGTTCCTGAACTCTGCTTCATTCTCTCTGTAGAAATCCCTGTCAGCCAGAGACCACTGCCAGTCTCCCCTCTTCAGCCCAATCCAGGCATCTCCAGCACCTGCTTCATGGATCTTGCTCTTCACCTTCTCCATCTCTGTCATGTCGTCTATGGTGGCGAGGTCAGTGAACTTCTCTCTGCAGTACTGCTGAGCTTCTGTCCAACTCTTCTGCTCCTTCACCACATAGAACTGACGTGGCACAGAGGAGGAGAGACTGACCAGACCTGAGAGGAGAGAGGAGCACACACACACATACACATTTGTGCACGTTTCTATGCATATATCTCCTACTCTTGCAGCTCATGTGAATATAAATGAGTCTGTGCATGTGTGAGTTAGCCTTTGTGTATAAGAGTATGTGTGTGTATATTTGTGTGTGTGCGTGTGTTCGCGTATTTGTGTGTGTCTGTGCGTGTGTGTATGTTTGTACGTACATGTGTGTGCATGTGTGTGTGGATGTTTGTATGTCGCTGCATGTGTGTATGTTTGTGTGTGTGTGCATGTCTGTTTGTGTGGATGTGTGTGCGCACACGCATGTGTGTGCGTGTGTGTGTGTGTGTGTGTGTGTGTGGATGTTTGTGTGTCTGTGCATGTGTGTATGTGTGTGCGATTGTGGATGTTTGTGTGACTGTGCATGTGTGTGTGTGTGTGTGTGCGTGTGTATGAGGGCCGTCTGGGCCATAATTCATACTTGGTGAAACACACTATCATAATCTTGCATATACACCACTATACTCATACACACTCACTTTTAGAACCCTTTTACATCGTCGTGCTTCTGTGTGTGTGGGTTTGCTGGGGTAATTGTCTGTGTGTGTGTGTGTGTCTATGTGTGTGTGTGTGTGTGTGTGTGTGTGTGTGTTTATCTGTGTATACTGTATGTCCATGTGCCTACTTGCCTGTGTGTGTGTGTGTGTGCATTCATATGTGCATTAGGGTGCATCAAGTACCTCTTTTCTCTCAAAAACTCTTCTATGGTGGATAATATTATGCCATTTGATGAGTACAGTTTGGTGAAGACTCTAGGGGTACCACAATACACCTTCATTTGGTCAATATTTCATATTTTATGGCCAATTTTGGTTATTTTCCAATAATCTTCTTCACACTACATTTAAACTTAATGTCAATTAATGAAATGTCTACCTTCTGTTCACAAAAAACATCACAGCTGCATAGTATTTTGAATGTCTAACATGCACATGTGTTGGTGAACAGTATACATTTTCCCTGTGCACAGACACACACACACACACACACACACACACACACACACACACATTCACTGACCTGAGAGCAGCAGTGTGGTAATGAGAAGTAGAGTCATGACTGGGGGCCTGAAGAGAGAACATCATTCAGAAAAACACACAACAAAAAACACTGTTTGGTGTTTCTGACAGATAGAACACATTCAAGGTGACATTGCCCAAGCCATGCACTAACCCAGCTGATTTCACCCATGGGTTGGGTTGTGCTGGTTATAGCTCATACACTAACCCAGCTGATTTCACCCATGGGTTGGGTTGTGCTGGTTATAGCTCATGCACTAACCCAGCTGATGTCACCCATGGGTTGTGCTGGTTATAGCTCATGCACTAACCCAGCTGATTTCACCCATGAGTTGTGCTGGTTATAGCTCATGCATTAACCCAGCTGATTTCACCCATTGGTTGGGTTGTGCTGGTTATAGCTCATGCACTAACCCAGCTGATTTCACCCATGGGTTGTGCTGGTTATAGCTCATGCACTAACCCAGCTGATTTCACCCATGGGTTGGGTTGTGCTGGTTATAGCTCATGCACTAACCCAGCTGATTTCACCCATGGGTTGTGCTGGTTATAGCTCATGCACTAACCCAGCTGATTTAACCCAGCTGATTTCACCCATGGGTTGGGTTGTGCTGGTTATAGCTCATGCACTAACCCAGCTGATGTCACCCATGGGTTGTGCTGGTTATAGCTCATGCACTAGTACAGTAATGTGTGTGCACTGATGTCAAACTATGAATTTTAACATACTCCTACTAGATGTACTGTAACCCATCACACCCAACAAGAGGTGAGCCTGCCATTGCCGCTTGCGGCTATATTTACACATGCACATGTTTATGTTCAGATGGAATTTCTAGTATTTTTACTAACTTCTGTATGCGTATGTTAGCGTATGTTTTGTTTTGGAATGTTGGTTATCTATGTTGGAGACTAATGTTTTTTGTGGATGAACACAGGGAATCTATCACATTTGCCCTTCTTTCTGTTGCCAGTTGGTGGCGCTATGGAAAAATATGCATTATGGACATGTGAATATCATCATTACCATGGTATTCAATGATTTGAGAAATGTAAAACATTTCAAGCGGTGCAAGGTGAATTATGACACATTTGTGACTCTCCACTAGCCTGGAACACCAGCGCCAACTGCTGGACGGCAAAATGTTTTGCCTGCATTTGGGTCTGGCCTCGGACCATTGAACATTTTGAAAACACTGCCCTGAATCTGGCAGATGGCAACTAAACCAATCACAACGCAGAGATGTGTTTTGAATCAACGCGGGCGGGGCAGAGGGCTCTGGGGCGGGGTTTTGAGGGAGCGTTGGCCTATAGGCACAGACACGGTTTGAAAGACAACGGGTTGTGCTCATCAACAATGTTCCGTTGTATCCATTCATCGAGGCCAGACTAAATTAGACATCCAATCCATTTAGGCTGGTTTATCAGGCTAACTCTCCACGGCAAAACTAGTCGCTTGTCGCAACAGACATTTCTGAGAAAAATGACCATTTATGTCACTTGTGCTAAAATCTTGGATTTTTTTTGTGTGTGTTTTGAAACAGTGGGAGGTCTACACTGTAAATACATTTCGCCGAAAAACTTACCTTTTCTAGTCTAAAAACGTGATTTTCTTGAGGTGAGAAATTCAATTCCAGCAGGAAGTTAGAGGCGTCTCGTGTTTAGCCGCTCTATTCCATTATTTACGGTAAATGCACTCTTTGACAACCATCCGCGTGCTATGTCGTTGTAAATACAAGTAAGTACCGTAAATCTTATAACAGCGGCGACCTTACAAAGCGTTCGTGAGTGTTGAGCCGACGGTTAACTTCAGAGGCAGATTTTTCAGTTTTTCTCTTGGCATGACAGGATGAACTCAACTCCTTTGAATGTTTATATTTCAGTAATATGACGTTCAATTCATTAGATATAGGTATCGTTTTGAAGGTTGATTATGCCCCTTCGTGAAAACTTAATAACTATAATTTTGAACATTTCAACATGTGACTGATTTCGCTGTGGAAGGTCACATTTATTGTATATGGAAGGGTATTAAAATTCACAGTTTTTGCCAAGCCTTTAACCCTATGTATTCACTGTACCAATTGATGTGTGTGCCAGATTTCATGAGTTTGCAAGTACCTCTTTTGGCTTCACAATTCATCATATTTCAGTGCGCATAAAATCCTAATTATCTTACTTCCAGTTGGGCGTGGCTAATGCATTTTACATACAAATTTCAGTGAAGCTGAAAGTATACGCTAACCATGGGTTGCTCGCTAGCGAGTCCCTGAGCCACACCCACACTACAACTGACCTGTGTACCAAATATCATGCTTTTTCGACCATGAACCACCTCAAAAAAGGCAAAAAGGGAAGAAGAAGAAGAAGAAGACTTACAAAAACAACTAGAAATGTGCATCTCTGCGGAGGAAATTTACAAATATTTTTGCATGTGCACAAAACATTTTTACGAACTCAAAATATGTCTACAGACACACAAAACTAATGGCGAGAATTTTATACCATAGAAATGTGCATCTCTGCGGAGGAGCTGCAAGAGTGGGCTTGCTCACCAGGGGGCAGTGTTGTCAACGCCTGAACAGTCCCCCATTCATTTCAATGGGACCGGAAAACGGGAATACAGCAAAAACGGCAACCGGCAGCCACAGGAAAATAACTGGCAGAATACACCGGATTGGGCCTGATTTTTTAGTGTTGGAACCGCGTCGATAGCTCAAATGCTCTAGGAGAAGAGACATTCTCAAAAAGTGGGTGAACGGAATAATAAATAATAAAGAAGAAGTAAACTTAAGAAGAATGATAGTGGGGCTTGCTTTGCAGCAAGCCAACTAATAAGCTCACCTTCGATGCTTGGGCCCTATTAAATTGCTCATTACCCTTTTTGTATTGCAGTTACTGTATGTAAGTTCACCACAAGGTGGAGGTGTTGCACTTCAGAGTCACTTTCTACACTAATCCAAACGTCTTGTTTGACAGCACCACCATCCCCATTACACACAATCCCCATGGCAGTGTATGGGGTATGATATCTCACAGATATGAAGTTTTGTGCCTTTTGTACCATGCATTTAAAAACAAGTGTGTTAAGCAGAAAAGAAAATACCGTACCGTACACATGGCTATGTATTTTGGTATCTTCTGACTTACATCAATAAATACATACATAGGGCCTACACACTGTGATTCAGTTCCACTGGATCAGCCCCATCCTATCGATCATCTTTTACGATAGATGATCTTGTAATGTGGCCACTCTTGCGGCCACATTACAAGAAGAAGTTGTTAAAACTCATTTTATGTTTAGTTTTATGTTGTTGTAGCAAATGTGCTTGTAAACTGCACAGACAATTAGTGTTATAAAGACATTTGTCAGTAAGTTCTTGGGTTATATGCAACTGTTGTGAAAAACTCGGATAGAGTTTCCAACGAGGAGAAAACAGAAAGCTAGTCAGCTCGACTTAGCCAAGAGGAGTTTCAAGACTTAACCAGCGAGTAGCCTGCTCAGCCGCCCTGTGTGCATCGTCTGGAATGAGTTTTGATCGTGTGGATCACCTGCTTTGCTGTGCCGACTTCACCAGCCGCCAGAACAGCATGCAACGGCGAGGACGACACTGACCAGCACTACGGTAATGATTTTCTTTGTTTGCTGTGCCACAGTGCGAAACGGCCATTTTAGTTTGATGTCTCTCCGCTCCCAAGCAAGGCTACAGGCCTGCATCATTTCCCACGTCTCTCTACACGTGATAACTTGTTGGGTACTCTTTCCATTTCATTTATTTAGTGAAATGTCGGCTTAGGTTTAGGACTGAAACTGAAACTGTTGTGTTGGATTGAACTGTTTGAATGCAACGAAACTGTAACTGAAACTGAAAAGAATTTATGTGTATATTTCTGACTAATTAGTAAAAAAAAAATTGCGTCATTGCTTTCACAATTGTGAATGTTTTATTGGATTAAATGTGCATGTCGAGGGGCACATGAGAGAGAGAGGGAGAGCGAGAGAAAGCGGGCCAAGGCGAGGGGGTTTACTTTTATAGGCCTACTGTTTAATAAAGTTGCACGCATAGTCTACAATGACAACTTGCGAAAGATAGCCTATGCTTTCACCCGAGCAGCGTCAGGTGCAACATTGCGACATAGATTTTTTTCTCAGTCGCACTCTCTAAAAGTTGGTCCCTGAGTAGGCAAAGTTTCCAGGGATGATCTCATTTAAATGGAGACGCGGTGAGCACATAAGGTGTGTGTGTGTGTGTGTGTGTGTGTGTGTGCGCGCGTGCGCATATGAGAGAGAGCAGGGTCTCCGCGGGTCCTTAAAAAGTCTTAAGTAAAAAATGCGTTTTTTAAGGCCTTAAAAAGTCTTACATTTCACACGGTGGCATTACATTTCATGTGGGCGGAATGAAAGAAAATCTGGAGAGACGATTTTCAAGCTAACGTTATTTCATCAATGCAACCAAGCAGGCAGCCATGATGCAAACACGAACGCGTTGTCTGCAGAAAGTCTAAACCTGCCTTAAGGCTGAAGTTATACTTGCTGTTAGACCAAGCCTAAGCGTATGCGCCCGTGTGCGACCTGCTGTGTCCTGTGTACAGACTCGCTGCAGCATTACACACCCAACTGGAGGTCTTCACTAGGGGGAGACTATAGTAATTCAGCTGTGGAAGTTGGCCATGTGCCATTGTTTACTCTCATGATTGCCCCCGTCGTTGATGTCGATAATGCATCTTGCGGTCACTTTGGCAATGATCTGCCAAAGTGTTGCATCAGAATTGCATCTCGCGGACGTGTCATGTTCGCTTGCAACGACGTGCACGACCAACGCTCCAAATGACCACAAAATACGCGAGGCAGCCATGATACGAAGACGTACGCGTTGTCTGCAGCAAGTGTAACTCCACTCTAAACAGTAGTGCCTAGGCTACTGCGCGTATAGCACATGCACCACACACCATTTAGGGGGCAGTGTTTCGTTTCACCCGTATAGTAAGCTTGTCATAGATAGTAGGCTAACAGACGAAGAAGCAGATTCAGATTGGCAGACGCGGCTAAGATGGGCAAGTGTAAGTTTAACGAGAGTTGGCTCCATGACGGGAAATATAGCGCATGGTTAGAATAGTGTACCGAATATGAAGCGCGTTGCAGACTTTTGTAAAAATTGGGAACAATGGGCTGTAAAGCCCTGGACATACACATGAAAGCGGAGAAACACAAGCGAAATGCCGACAGTCAGGCAACAACTGTCCTCATTCGGATGTTTGCAGCATCGGTAGGCCTATCTACTGCAAATGTCAATGCTAACGTTGTACCCCCGTTGGTAGGCCTATCTACTGCAAATGTCAATGCTAGCGTTGTACCCCCGTTGGTGTCTCCGGGGCCCAGTACAAGCACTACCTTCGGTACATTTGCCTCAATTACGACACCGACACGAAGTCCGAAATACTCCGGGTCCTGCAAACAGTTAGCCGTCACCATTCCTATACATCCAACGAAGATGTGAGCAATGTTTTCAGAGCAATGTTCCACGACTCCGAATATGCGAAGACTTTTAGTTGCGGCAAGGACAAAACATCATATCTTGCCCGATTTGGACTAGCGCCATATATAAAGAGGGAACTTGTGTCTACTGTGAACCAAGGCAGCTTCATTATCAGGTTTGATGAGAGCATGAATCGGACCACAAAAAGCAAACAATTGGATTTACATGTCCGATATTGACATATATATGTATCGTCGATATAACGACGAGAATGGTTCTCGAGTGCAGTCCCGGTATCTGGGATCAGAGTATATGGGTCACTCCACTGCTGAAGACTTACTGGAAAAGTTCAAGGTAAGCCGTTCAACAACTTAACAAATTAAGACAAGCATGTGATTTACAATGTGTAATGCTTGTAAATGGGATAATAATTATTGGCAAACAATTATGCTCTATTTTAATTTTACTAGAGCCTTCTCAAACTTTTTCAAGCCAAGGATCACTTAGCCAATTAAATAATAATAATAATAATAATAATAATAATAATCTTGACAGATTTGGTTTGATGACCGTCCCTAATGTATGTACAAATAAATGCAATTTTAGTCTTTTGAAAACATGGCTGTTAAAGACTTGGCTGTTTTGATTTTATTTTATTTTTAATCATTGCAGGAGGGCACCAAGGAACTTAATTTAAGGAGCATGCTCTCTGTATCAATGGACGGGCCCGCAGTAAATTGGAAATTCATGAACATAGAGAACAGTTTGGGGGGATTCAACTCCAAGTGGTCGGAAGCTGTGGTCTCCACACCTTACACAATTCATTTAAAGGAGGATTTGAGATTTGGCATAATGGAAAAGGTGCTGAGATCCCTCCACTATCTCTTCCATAATGCCCCAGCAAGGAGAGAAGACTTCACATTTGCAACACATTGCACCACATTCCCCCTACCCTTCTGTGGCCATCGTTGGCTTGAAAATGTACCTTCTGCAGAGAGGGCCATTGAAATTTGGCCCTTTATTGAGAAGTTTGTTGACTTGGTGAGATCAAAGAAAGTGAAGAACCCAGGGAATGCCTCATTCGACACCCATTCAACATTCAACAAAGGATCCTCTTATCTGTGCCAAATTACACTTCTTTATGTTCATAGCAAGAGCATTTCAACCATTTTCTGGAAAAATATCAAACAGATGCTCCCATGATGCCCTTCTTGTTGAAAGACTCGGAGGATTTGATAAGGGTAATTATTTGGCTTGATGTGACTGACCAGAAGCTTTGGCTTGGACCAAAAGACGTTGACATTGGCATGGGTGCAGCAGCTCTTATCAAGGTGGATATATTCTGTTTTGTCAAAGTAGTTCACAATGACATGTAGACATCGACATTAATGACTCAACCTGTGTGTGCGCGTTTGGCATGTTCTGAAAAGTGTTGCCATTAATCTCTATGTTATACTTAAAGGAACAGTATGTAGGAAATAAATGTAAATTAATCATAAAATGGCCCTGATATATCACCAGACATTAAGGAATCATGATAATTTAAAATACTTTTATCACTGACCACAGTAATCCAGCCTGAATATTCCCAAAAGTGAATTTGAAGCCCTTAACTTATGTTGATGTCATTATGTGTATATTATGTGTTTTGGCCTGTTGCACCACCCTACCCTACCTATCTGATTTTGCCAACCTAGCTGCTAACCTCCTAAAATGGAGGTGGGGGAGGGGATACTATGCTCTGCAGTATTTTGAATATGATTAGAGTACCAGTTTTGGCCACAAACTTGCATGCTGCTCCTTTGCATACTATGTAGAAGGACAGAAATCCTGTAGAGTTGACAAACCAATGTTTTTTTTCTGTCAGGGACTGTCGGGGGCCAGGGGCAGGGTAGGCGAGCTGGGTGTGTTCCAGTTCAAAAAAGAGTGCCAGGGTGCACCTTCAGGAATATGCAAGAAAGCACTGGATAAGTGCCCTCTAAAATATGCCACTGGCCATAACATGATGTGTCTGGACCCAAGAAAAATGTATTCCAACCCTGATGAATGCCTGAAGAAACTGAAGTGCCTCATTGAGACGTTTGTCCTGGACAAACAGTTGACAGGCGGGATATCTTCTGGTAAATTATAGGAATAAGAAGAAATAGGGCAAGTTGGAATGACTTGAGTGTAAATCAGTGAACTGTAGAACCCAGCGAGTTTTCCTAGTAGAAATATCATTTATGGAAGGGATTAACAGAAAATTAATGGAATAAGTGTGAATTTGACTTTGTCTTTGATGCTCTGATGCTATTTTTTTTTAATTCATGGCTCTCCTTTATGCATTATTACAGGTGATGTTATTTCTCAACAGTTTGAGCAGGCTCTTTCCAATGAGGCCAGGTCGCTGGAATTTGCTAATTTCCTAGCCTGGCACGCCCCCCCAGTGACGTAACACCTTTGGCTTTTGCTGTCGCTGGTCTGGTCAACTGCTAATCGGGAAGGATTGCTGAGTTCCCGAAATCTGCGGAACTACCCCCTTTGGTCGAGAACCAATCAACTTTGAGCAGCTCCAACGGCTCTGGGTAGAGGCGTGTTCAAGGCAGAGGAAAGAGTGTTCTTATTGGTTTAAACTCGGCAAACCGCTTTCTGACATCGACCAGTAGCAAATCGAGGCACTTAAAGGAGGCGGGTCAACCAGCGCTTGGAGAAACCATGTTAGCACAGGCTCTTGGTCAGACTAAAGTCTCTCAGAGCCTTTGAAAGTCGATGGTAATCAGGCTACCAATTTCCAGCCCTCTGTGTCTTTCTGTCTGAGAATCTCAGTTCCTACACTGATATGTGGAACTTCTGCAAGAAGCTACTACTCCTATCACACGGGCAAGCTGAAGTGGAGCGGGGCTTCTCCATCAATAAAGAAGTCGAGACATGCAACATGTCTGAGGTGACAGTTGTTATTCAAAGGCTCATCTGTGATCACGTGAAGGTTTGTGGGGGGGTGACGCAAGTGCCTCTTACAAAAGAGCTCATCAGTTATTGTGCCTTGGCACAGAGCCGTTACCGCGCACACTTAGAAGAAGGAAAAAAGAAGAGAAAATGTCAATGGAAGAGTAACAGGGGAGCTACACCAGACGACCTACTAGAAGCGCCGTGCTGGTGTGAACTACTTAAAGCGTGGTGAGGCGGTCAAATGACCGCTGAGTCCTTAGACTGGGACGCTGTCACTTACACATAATGATAGCTAGATGGCACTTCGTGCACGAATCAAATCGTTTGGTCATAGATTCAGTTTGCACTAAGCCATGTCTCATTCGTGTCAAACCGTGTAAATAGTCTGTGGTTGTTTCATTATGACATACAGCACGTTTGAGGTAGGCTATCTGTTCATTTATTTGTGTTGTTTGAGGTAAAAACTCTGGAAGAGTTCTTGAACAACCCTTAAGCAAACTTGACTTTCAACTTTTTCGTAGTAGCCCTAGGCTATTTTTTTAATATATATATTTCGTTTTTAATAAATATGAATATTAGTTTTTAATATTTTGGAGATTGTTATAAAGATGATTAAATCAATGTCACACACGGTAGTTTGAGTGCAGTTAATCTACGAATAGGCTATAACATTCAGTTATCGGCTGGAAATAATCAAGTCGTTGCACCTAGTCATAAATGTAGGCTACCGTCAGAACGATCCAAAAAAAGTGCTGAAACGTTGACCATTGTGATTCAAAATTGACTTGCCTATTGCTGTGACAGATAACAGTTTTGTTTTGGAGTCGTGGGAGAGAGAGAGAAGTAGCGAGCTTCTGCAATGTTTTCCGAGGGAAGAGTGCTTTGGAAGGCTCAGGCATGCAAACTGGTCAGGGGTGAAAAAGGTGAGACTCTTCTCAGACCCCCACCCCCCCCCCCCCCCCCCCCCCCCCGCGGAAAAAAAAAATCTTCCAAAGTGTGAGGGACCCGCTTTCTTTTCTGATGATTTTATAGGCCTAATGGACACAGGGACACTTCACCGATTAGCATTAAGCTTTGTATCTTTAGAAAACTAGTCATGTTTTTGAATGGTCATGCATTATTCCCTCATTTTGCCTTGAGATGGGAGAAATACTGATTTCAATGTTGGACTTCCTGCTTTCAATGATTCAAATCATCATTTTACATCATTGAAAGCAGGAAGTCCTATTCATGGGTTTCACTGAAATCCATATTTCTCCCATCTCAAGGCAAAATGAGGGAATGATGCACGACCATTCAAAAACATGACTGGTTTTCTAAAGATACAAAGCTGCTAATCGGTGAAGTGTCCCTTTAAACTATAAGTCTGAATATTTGTTGGACCAAACCAGGTAATCAATAAACTTGCTTGAGACACTATTTCAAACTAGGCCTAATATTATTATATAAAATAGGGTAGATAGGCTTTATTTTTTCAAATTGTTTTTAAATGTTTTAATATGCAGCCTAGGCTACTTGTGGTTTATATTGTGCTAGTGTGTTTAACCAACCAATAAAGTTATGTGAACTGTCTTCATATTACATGTTAAACTGTAGGCTACCTGTAGGCACAGACTAGGCTACTGATCAGGGTCCTGTAACTCGACAATCAAATGTAAATTTACGTTACGCATGGCTTACGAACTCGTAATGATCCGGGTGTAACTGAAACTTGTCGCAAGTCACACACACGGTGTGGACACATATGCACGTCTTCCCCTCGTTTGTCGTGAGTGGGCGTTTCGTTTGAATTGTCAGTTAGCAGTTCATAAGCAGTTCGTTTTAACTTGTCTAAAGTGTTTCTCACAAATATACACCATTTTAGGCGTGTATTTAACAGCATACGAAAATATTAATAGCCTACACAAACTATGCAAGCCATTTTGAAATATTGTTTTATTTAAACTACTCAATGCAATCTCAAATCCTCACCAGAAACACCAACAGTCAATGTATTTCTCCAAATCCAAGTTTCGTTTATTTTATGGACAACTAGCTGGTCGTGGAAGAGTTCGTTTAAACATGAATTTGACTTGTATACGGAACCAAGTTTCACGGGCACTGTTGTACTACAACGACGAACCTACTACCTCGTGCTTTCATTGGACAGACGGCTCGCGTTCAACGGACTCATTTGCATAGAGCTGGGGATCGGCCAGCTTTTCTGTCGCGCGACAGGTTTTCAAATGCAGCGCTGCCTTCCCGGAATGCTTTGCGGGTCCGTTAAAGTCGCTTGACGTCACCCATAGGGAAATAGCGGGTTGCGACACGACAAAGTGAAGTGCCGGAAAGATCTGGCCGTACCGACACTCAAACGGTTACGTGCGTTACGAGTGGTCTGAAGCAGTCGAAACTTTTTTTGGCTACGTTGCTATAGCGAATCATTTGAGTTGCAGATCTTTTGCGTAGGCTTTGCGTAAGGTCTATGCGCAGTGTGCTTCGAGTAACAGGGCCCACGTTTCTTAAAGACAGCATTAGCATGTCAATCAACTACGTCTCCGGACAAAACAAACCAGACCAGTTTATGCGCATTTAATTCAACTGTCACATTAGCCTTTGATATACTGATAAAGTCTGCCTATTGCTTCACCTTTTGCCGATCTCTAGATGGTTCAAACTGCACGTATTCTTCATCAAAATAACTCGTTATGTCTACATTTTTGTCTAATTTCGCTGACTTTCATAACATTAGAAGAAAACAACCTATGCCCGTTGCTTCACTCAGCGTCTTTCTCTAATAGAAGTTGAAAGTTTCAACTAGCCCACCTGTGAAATCCCTCGGCATCTCTCCTCCATCTGTCCAGAATCACTATTCCACCTGAGACGCATCTATCTGCGCTCACAACAGGGAGGCTATATTGGCGTGCGCGTTCTGTTCGTTGCGTCTTTGTCAACAAAAACGCATAAGGGCTACATTCACGCATCCCTTGCTGATCAGACACGTTTTAAATGCGGCTCTGGAAACACCTCAAGATGCGTTAGCGTCTGCGCATGATTTTTAAACTCAGTTGTAAATTCAATTCACCTTGATCCCCCCCCCCCCCCCTAAATATTTTCTCATCGGATCTGCACGAATCATGTAAGTCACCTATTTTTTATTCAAAACGGCGAATTTCGCCGAAAGGTGAGGAGTTTGCATGCCTGAAGGCTAATAATAAGGTTAATAATTCCTCCCAATAAGTGAATGTGTATAGGCTATGTTTCGATGTCTGCTGATGTACAATGTAGGCTACGCTAACTTCTATGTGAATTCGGGATTCGGGATTGAGACACACATTTTCACAATAAGAGAAGACGGAGTCGTAGCCCACTGGTTAGAGCTTCAGTCCCTGTGCCTAAGAGTTGCTGGTTTGATCCCCGGCCTGTGTATGGTGGAAGTCCTTTTGAGCAAGGCATCAATAAAGTATATTCTATTCTATTATTTTCTATTCACACAACTACACGCACGCTGGCGAATTCGAACATTCTGAAACGCGCATATGCGATGAAACATGATTGCGCATTCTTCCACGAGTTGCATGTAAATAACAAACCAGCCTATGGCCTATGCAGGGGCAGAGAGAGGGGGTGGGGTGGGGAGGCAGTCTATGCCGCAGTGATGTCTGTAGCCTAAGATCATGTCCACACGTAGCAAAACGACCCCCCCTCCGTGAACTGGTTAGACGTGTATGGGGGAGGGGGAATGATCAGTTGATAATGGCTTTAGTTGCCACTTCATGTCTACAGAACATGCAACTGAGTCCTGTGTAGCCTATCGTAGCAACGAGCACAATAGGCTGATGTGGTGTATCCAGTGGGAATCGTTTATAGGCTATCGTTTATTTTTCGCGTGTGTCTCTATGATATAATTATTTTTAGATGCAAAAAGTCTAACTGGCTTAGCCAAAGTTTGTCAGATGGCGGCTCAATTTGGATTAGAAAATGATTGGCTGGCGAAATTATTTTTCGTTAATGGTATAGTATTGTGATTCATCCGTTTATTTCAGATAGTTTGTTATTGAAAACCATTAACAAAAACTAATTTGTCAACGTTGAAAAACGGTCTGTGAATTTAGTCAGTATGAGCTGCAATATATCGCTCCTGCCGGGTTAAGAACTCGGGCCTCTGGCGCTGCAGTCAGGAGTATTAACGCTGCGCCACTTGACATTACATACAATTTTAGATAGGTGTTTGTCATTACGTAACTCAGTCAGTCCAGCAAATATGCAAGAAAATGCTTATACATTAGTCTGAGCTTTAAAAGATAGCCTACAAATAGAAGATAAGATATACAACTATGAATGTACGTAGGCATACGCGCCCTACGTACATAAATAGGCTACAACGAATTTCAGCTGAAAATATTTTTTACACAATTACTGCCTCTTAGAACAACGTTGCAACGTTTTCAAAACAAACTCGCATTTTACCACTGTAAATCGCCTCCATAGGCTATGCCATGTAAATGAAAAATAGTTATTAAAATAAATCACATATATAATACATACTGCACATATATAAACTATATGTTTTATATTATTCTCATGCCCGACTGACAGGAAGCCCTTGTGACATCTGCTGTGAGAAAAGAGAATAGCAGCCTGGACAAACTTGGCCGAACGCGAGACAACATAGTGTTGTCACATAAGTGAGCGCAAAATAGCTCTAAACTAGCTTGTACCGGTGTGCTTTTGATCATGTAAAAATTCTGGGTGACAAAACACGCATATTTAGGAAAAGTCGTGAACGTAGGGTCCTGGAACTTAATCGAGTGAAAAGATTTTTTTTTTTGTAATCACTGCGGTCAAATGACCGCAGCCCGGCAGTTCTAGGTATATCTAGGTCAAACCTACACGGCGCTTCTAGTAATGTGCGTCAGCGGTCAAATGACCGGCGCTTGGCGCTTCTAGTGTTAAATGACTTGAAGCTTCAAAGGGCTGTCGTTTTTTAATTATTAGTGATACAGATGTACTATTTAAGATCTATGCATATGTTTAGTCTACAAACACTTGTGATTTTTTTCAGACTTTTTTGAAGAGGGTCACTTTCCAAATGTAGCTGAAATTGGGTGATTTCACACGGAATGACTCAGGTGGTTCTCTTCCTGTTGAGTTGTTCATCATCACTGTTTTAACTTTGGTTAGATCAGGATCAGGATTAGGATCAGGATTACGCTGTTTGTCTTTTGTTTGTGAGAATGACACCACTGTGACAGCTATACACATTGTTCATACGTTTTGTTTGTATGCAAATCACCTTTGCCACACCACACCACACCACACAGACGTCATTGTTTTCTACAGAAATAAAACTCTGGTAATGTCCTACACCAACAAGATGCTTTTGTTTAAATAAATGCTTTTGGAGCATTCATAATACTTGTACAGTAGGAGATAGGCTGTTGTACAATAGCTTCAAGACCAAAGTAGGCTCTACGGGTTTGCAGAGCATTCTATGAAGTGCCACGTCATGTCATTGGACACACGCAGTTTGCCTGATCATACTAATTGAATGTTAAGATCACCATGACCAGGTATTTGACATTTCGTCTAAAAATCTGTCATTGTGACCACATTACTGTAATTAACAGGGTCTTACCTGTCAGACAGTTCTGGAGTTGCGTCTCTGTTGTCACCTCTTCTGGTTACGCTGCTTGTCTCTGTGAGAATGGCTCTAATTAGGATTAACTAATACTATTGTAATAATAAAACAAAAAATATAATCAATTAGTTCATTAATTAACAGGGTCTTACCTGTCAGTCAGCTCTGGAGTTGCGTCTCTGTTGTCACCCCTTCTGGTTACGCTGCTTGTCTCTGTGAGAATGGCGCCACTGTGACTGGTGCAGCTACTGTACCTACATTGTTGACACGTTTTGTTTGTATGCAAAATCACCTTCCACCTTCCTGCCACATCACACACACAGTCGTCATTGTTTTATGCAGTGTCCTACAACAAGATGCTTTTGTTTAAATACATGCTTTTGAAGAATCCACATAATATATATACGTAGGAGATAGGCTGTTGTGCAATAGCTTCAAGACCACAGAAGGCTCTATGGGTTTGAAGAGCATCCCACAAAGTGCCTGTCGTTATGGTAACCAGAGGTCATGCATAGCGCTGTGTACTGTGACCACCACTAAAGTCTCCAATTAAATACCATGACAACATCTCACACTCCAAGAAAAGTGCTTATCTTGATAGTGTTTCTGACAAAACTACAGTTCAAAATGTTGTTGACGTGTGTGTGTGTGTGTGTGTGTGTGTGTGTGTGTGCTTCACATAATATAGGAGATAGGCTGTTGTTCTGTAAAGTGCCTGTTGTTACGGTAACCAGAGGTCCACTTTGAAATTTCACAGTCTGAAAGCCCATTTCATACTCTTTCTGGAGATGTGTTCAATTAATTGGTATAGCTTGTCATACCTCTGTAATGGGGAGATACAATATCATCCAAATTGATTATTTTTCAGTTCATAGTCCAGCCTCTCTTCTGGATGCAGCTTCAACAGACAGGTGAACAGGGTCATAGTCCAGCCTCTCACCTGGACGCAGCTTCAACAGACAGGTGAACAGGGTCATAGTCCAGTCTCTCACCTGGACCCAGTGGCTGCCTAAACAGACAGGTGAACAGGGTCATAGTCCAGTCTCTCACCTGGACCCAGTGGCTGCCTAAACAGACAGGTGAACAGCAGGGTTGAATGGAGTGTCCAGCAAACCAGCAGGTCTTGGAGTAACAGGTTAATACACCAGCATGACACAACTCAACACTCCAGACCAAGAGACAATAAGTCAGCGCTTCATAGTGAGGTCACACAGTCCTCAGCACACACACACACACACACACACACACACTCCAGGCCTAAACACACCTACCCGATAATCGGCCGTCGGGCAGTCGGGGGCGGTCAGGGACTCAAGTCTGTTTGGTGTGTCCCGTGCCGTCGCCAGTCGGCATTGTAAGTGTAAGTTTCAAACCCATTTTGATAAACCTTCCTAACATATTTTTGCGGTTATTTCCCATTCACTTTTCGTTTACTGTGCTAATATTAGCTAGCTAAGTTAAAGGGCTAAAAAAGTTATCTATTCCGTTCCCAAGAGAGTGTTTCGTTGGCATCACACACAAGCAATGGCAATAAAATAATACACACTATATAATTATATTTATATTTTCTTATTGCTTAATCAGTGAAGTTCGAAAACTAGTGGCAATTAGTTCCGCGAATCCAGCATGATATCTATTCGGCTGACTCTGAAGTCTGCCGTTATGGGTAATGTATCACACTTTGCGCACACGCAGAACGTCTTAAGGCCCATTCATGCTCAACGTAAAATACGAATACGGATACGTGTGGAGTGTTTCAAACGTTCTTTCCGTTGATTTCGTCCGTACTTTGACACGAAATTGAGGAGCTTATGATTACGGATGAAACGGATGAAACGTTGCAATACCGAACACTACCACAGGAATATCACACGAAAAAGTGGGGGCGCTATGCATTCACACGTAAAATACAAACTGAGGTATGAAGACACCACCGGATAGAACGTGCGTACAAAATACGGACGTAAATTGCCATATGTTGAGCATGTATGGGCCTTTAGGCTACCTCCGCCAAGGAGGTTATGTTTTCATCAGGGTTTCTTTGTTACCTACGTCTATTAAGGAGGTTATGTTTTCATTGGGGTTTGTCTGTCTGTCTGTCTGTTTGTTAGCAAGATAACGCAAAAAGGGTATGGATGGATTTGTACTGTATGAATTTTTTAGGAAAGGTCTGAAATTACCTAAGGAAGAAACAATTACATTTTGAGAGTGATCAGGATCACCATTTGGAATCCAGGAGGCGCTTGGCGAAGGTCTGTGCTTTCGGAGTGCTAGTTAGATATTAAACACATTGGTTTCGTGCTCCCCGCAGGCAGCAATGCATATTTGCCAGTCCTGACTCCAAACTCTAAACTCACGATTTTCGGAATCCAACTTTCGCTTTTTGTCAATTTTGGAGCACACCATGATATGTGCTTGGCTTGCTAAAGAAACAAATAGGCTACCGCGAGTAATAAATCGTTGTAGCCTAGGCTAGCTTTCTGATGTCCTGTGTGTGAGCCCAATGGAACGGACCGATAGCTGATAGGCCACTCGCAGACCATGCGCTCGCGGTTACAATGAGTTGTCATAGTGATGTAGGCTATTCAACCACTGATAGGACATCAGGATTGGGTGCGAGCCGAGTAGATGAGTGATCGGAAACACAGGTAGAAATCTCAACCCAATGAAATCACGCTTGGATCACTATAAAAAAAAAAAGAAAAAAATACTAAAATCTCGATTTTTTTGCTCGATCCGGATGTCACTACGTTTGGGTCCGGATCCGGACCGGAATCCGCCTATTGAGTACCCCTGGTTTAGGCCTTTAGAGTAAAGGCCACACACACACACACACACACACACACTTATCACCATAGGCTGTTAGAGGAAAGGCCACACACACACACATACACACACGCACACACGCACACACACTTATCACCATAGGCTGTTAGAGGAAAGGCCACTCACACACACATACACACACATACACACCACACACACACACTTATCACCATAGGCTATTAGAGGAAAGGCTACACACACACAGAGACTTATCACCATAGGCTGTTAGAGGAAAGGCCACACACACACATACACACACACACACACACACATACACACCACACACACACTTATCACTATAGGCCATTAGAGGAAAGGCCACACACACACACACTTATCACCATAGGCTGTTAGAGGAAAGGCCACCCAGTTTTACTTTTTTAGAACTAAATCTATATCTTTACTCCACTCATTAGCATCGTGAAGTAGCCAGCAGGCTAAAGCAACGTGCAGATGAAAGCAAATGGCCGTCTCCGTGTTTGTTCAGGCAGTTATTGTGTATTTAAAGGTGTCCAAAGCTCTGACTGCTCTCTTTTTCATTAAAACCATAGCAGTGGAAGGGGGATTTACATTTACATTTAACATACAAACACAAATATACCTAAAGACACAAATATCCGAACACACAAGACCTCCAGTGACCTCCATATTTTTTGCGCTGACCACCTTGCACAAGGCTAATCGTTTCTTTTGTTGAGTTGAATAGTCTTTAAATGTTATGATTTTGGGAACACTGGCTGCTGCAGTAGCAGCAGCAGAACTGGTAGCCTAATAGACAGGTCATTTGCTAGAACTTTTGGGCCTAGTTTTTGGTCAAAGTTTTCTCAATGGATTCCTGGTCAGAACCCCTATTGAAAAAAGATTAAGACTTGGGGCATGTTAAATTTTGGCCAAAAATTCAATATGGCCGCCATATCCCAGAATGGCAGGTTTTCCATCAATTTTGGCTGTACTGAAGGGTTATTGACCTTGAAAACCGTATAATATTGTTAAATGTATGTAGTCCTCTATCAAGTACATATTGTAAACCCATAATAATACATTTTCCAATTTAGATTTTTGAATAATGCCCATTTTTGATGTTTTTTTTGAGAAATATCAACTGTGATTTGTTTTCCAGTTACATGCACATACATGCCTTACGTTGAATACAGATCAAAACATGCTTTGATTAAGCATTTAGAGACCCCCCCCCCAAAAAAAAAAAAAAAAATCAGACAAAAATCAGACCAAAATTTAACATGCCCCAAGTCTTAATCTTTTTCGCGTGCGTGTGTGTGTGTGTGTGCATGTGTGTGTGTGTGGGGCGTAGTGTAGTGCTTGAAACGTGAGTTGACCAGTACGGCCCCTGTGTGAGTTGACCAGTAAGGCCCCTGTGTGAGTTGACCCCTGGGTGTTTACAGTGAGAGTTGACCAGTAGAGTCCCCGGGTCATCTCCCCCTGAATACACCGAGTTTAACATCTGAGCCTGTTGATATGCAGTGCAGCATAAAGCCCAACGCCCACCAGAAGCGGCGTTCAGCGGTGTTCGGCGGTCTGGGCTTGCCGCGCAGGAGTTTAGAATAGTTTTCTATCTCTGTGCGGCTGCTGCGCGGCAGACGTTTCCAGTGGGCGTTGCTCCATTGAAAACAATGGAATTCTAATTTTTTTCGTGGCGCGCCGCGCCGCGTACGCTTCTGGTGGGCGTTGGACTTGAGGCATTGGTGGCACATTACATAAACTGTGACACAATAATGACAATTTTGACTTGTGGACCATGCAGTCTTTCTTCTCTCCTCCCCATCACTGGGATGTTGCCCACTAAGCCACTCAGGATGCGTTCTTAGTTGCCCAGCCAATTAAATAAGTTATTTTGAAAATGTTAAACATTTGTGCCAGCCAGCTGTATGGACCATTTGAAGGCAGGAAGCCACAGACAGAGTCTGTCTTAGTTGGTCTACCACAGTAAAACGTGCAGAGACTTTTTCATATTTTCAGTGTCCTTTTTTCAGAAAAAAGAGGGTCTTGTATGCTCCAAAATACACAAAAAGACCTTTAGCCAATTACCCACCCTGAACTGCTATGGTGAATCACTGCAGCACATCCAGAGTGTGTTGGTAGACTAATAGTAAGTGTAGTCTGCATTCCTTGAGAAATCTATGATTCCGATTAGGTCTGTGGAGAAGCCTCCACTGTGCATATAAATCCTGAGAGAAACAACTCCACCTAGTGGTATCAATATGACAACAGGTGTGCGAGAGGGAGGAGATTTAGAACCGAAAGTAAAGCGCGATCGAATACCAGGAAGGAAGACGAAGGGGGTGCAATACCCTGCTCAATAAGTATAGCTTTTAATATAGCCGAGGTTATGATAATAGTCATGATCAGTTTGTCTGCGAAGTTAGACTGCTACCGAACCTAAAACAAGTATAACACATTCTCTTCGTATCGGGACATGGGTGTCTGTTAGTAGCCTATTTCCAATGGCGCAGAACGAGACTAACTAAAGGTGGGTGTTGAGCTTCTTCTGTGGATAAATCATCCGCAGTGTTGTACGAACGCGCTTAAAAAGAGTGCATTTGATAAATGAGCTGGAACTGAACATTTACATTTGTGTGTTTCATGACCTTGGCGTCCCTGCTTAATCATGTGCGCGTTCCACAGTAACCTGTTGTTTGCGTATGAGGAAACCATTTAGCGCCCAGGTGCACAGGCCTAGCCTCCATTTTAGGCTGAATAGGCTCACAGGTTGATTTTACAGACGCTTTAAGTGAAATTATGGACAACTAGCCTACTGCCCCGGTTTTCCTGACATGATGTATATACCATCAGATTGTAGGCCTGAATATTGGTCAGGTTAGGTTTTTATTGTAGAATATGCACTATTGTTCGACTTGTGTACAACTTGTTTTGTATCAACGGCTACATAAACAGTAGCATTGTTTAGCAATTATGTGGAAATTATCAAAATATACTTGGTAAATCACAACAATGCATTTGAAGTGGGATACATTAAGATATGCATACACAAATAGCCTATGCTTTATCGCTAAACTAAGCATTCAAAATGTTAGTACATATGAAAAAACATGGACAAACAAGTCAACACTACAAAATTGAGATGTTAGCCTATGTTGCAGACCTACATTCTAATTTGTGTTATTTGTATTTTAGCTTGTCATGACGAGATTCATATGAATGATATGGGGAGTGGCTGAAACATGGAACAGCAAGGCAACACAAAACAGGACGGCAGTCTAAAGGGGCAAAGGTAGGCAACATGATATAACTTATGTTTCTTGAAAAAGTTGCATTTCTGTTCTATGCAAAGTATCTCCCTAATACTTTAAAAGTGTTGCTATCCTCACATGTGAGATGTGTTGCTGTGTAGCATTCTACTGTACATCACATAGATCCTGAACACAGCCACTTTAAGAGAGAAAAAGTACAGGCTATTAACTATTTGTGATGCTTTAAGGGGAGCTGTACGTAGTTCAAGCACTAGGAAATAATAGCTTTTGTTTTTGTGCAACAGATACATCAGTCATCAATCATGAGAATTATCACGTTGCACATTTTTGTGATCGATCAGTTTATGATTGTGGTTATGGTTTTTGCCATTTACCAAAGTATATATGGAAACAATACGGACAAAGATTAAGGATATCCCTACAACATGTCTATAGGAAATAATAATTGTTTTTTACACCACAGCTCATATCACCATGAGAGGCCTCCATCACCTGTGCCCACTTGTGTGTCCATGAAGAGTGACCAGTCAGAGGGTCGTGGGATAAACTTCAAAGATGATGACGTCACAGATGAATCAAGGCAAGTCCATAAAAACAGCACTTTGTGACAGAATGGTTGATAATGTTAGAGATTAAAGTATAATGAACACAAACAGTTATCAATTTAATATCTGTACTATTTATTGGCTCAATACAGTTTCTTCCACGGAAACGAAATGTAATTTTGAATTGAGTGCGTAGAGTTCTGCTGTGCTGCTGAGCTGAATATCCTACAAAGCAAAAGTAGCAAAACCAGTAATTGATGATTAGTTGATTAGTTATTGGATGAAAGCATTGCCAGTTGCTGATGAATCAGATAAAGATATTGCTCACTACATTAGCATGGTGCTATCTGTGCTATCCATCTGTCTGTGTGCATCCATTACGTGTAGGCATTTGTACTATAAAGAGCATCCCAGATCTATATGGGACACAACATATTTTTGTCACAGATTTTATTTTTACACCACAGCTCATTCCATCATGAGAGGCCTCCATCACCTGTGCCCACTTGTGTGTCCATGAAGAGTGACCAGTCAGTGGGTCGCATCATAGACTTCCAACATGATGATGTCACAGATGGATCAAGGCAAGTCCATAAAATCTTTGTGATTCTATTTAGTTCAGGTTTCAGGAACCTTTTTGGCCAAAAATACCAATTGTGTGTTTTCCTTTTCCCTTTCTCTTAAGAGCCACACAGTAGTTTATTTCCCTTAAGAGCCACACAGTAGTTTATTTCCCTTAAGAGCCACACAGTAGTTTATTTCCCTTAAGAGCCACACAGTAGTTTATTTCCCTTAAGAGCCACACAGTAGTTTATTTCCCTTTCCCTTAAAGAGTCACTGCACCCTAAAATAGTTTTTTTGAGCTGTTGATTGATTGAAAATACTCATAAGTGGTGAACTGTACTATTACCAGGGTTAATATTGACAAAAATCGTGTTTCTCGACAAAAGTAACATTTCGTCTGATTTTGTATTGGAGATATTGCTCTCCGCGCATACTACAGTTTGAAACATGCCATGGCATGTTGGTCCAAAATACTATTGGAATGCTGACGTTGTCCTGCACTTCTAGTCCAACACTACGTCACCGGGTTGTTACAAATTAGGACTGAAACGCCCCAACACCTGCTGCCCTGATTAGCCTACCTGTGATAAGCCATTGTCTGCAGCACTCATTCCCAGATTGACACAAAATCACCATGGTTGATTGGTTGCAGCAGTACTGCACTCCCTCTCCAAATTTCGGAACGTCTCGCCCATTTTGAAAGCCTTTTTCAGAAATGTGAAGTGGGTGGAGTTATGGGGTGAAGTAACTCTTTAAGAGACTTCCACTGGCAATATGGCTTACAGCAAAAGTTGTACAGCAAGGAAGCCCTCCATTTCCGTTCATCATCAACATTGCACACAGCATACTGTATCTAAAATGAGTGAACACATACTTTGACTTGTAATCTGAAAGCAGAGGCCCAGTAGATGATTTTGGTATCAATAGATTGACTGTTTAATGAATTGCCAGAGCTGAGCAAAGGGTAGAATGTATGTTTTTAGACGTTATATATTGGGCTAAACGTGTATATTTTACACACGAAGTATATGTTTATTCATGGAAATGTCCATATTCTCGAGAGTCTCAGCTTTCATACATGTATGGTATGTGGCATTACTATGGTAGTCTATGATAAGCTGCCAAGACATGGGAAGTGCTGGGAAGGTGTGGGAGGTGGGTCACCCGAGACCTGGGTGCCTGGTAAGACGTGCAGTAGTTTATTTTAGGAGACTTTTCACTGACAATATGGCTGACTGCCAAAGTTGTGCAGCAAGCAAGCCAAAGAATTAAAGTTTGGGAGAGATTTGGGCAGGTCTTCCTATCCGATGACATGGTCACAGACTGCGTTATCTGCTTTGACTGTCAGGCGTTGTACAAATATGATGGACATAAGACGGGTAAATCGGACCTGATTGAGCATTCATGCCGTGGGTCAGTTCCACAGCCTAACTAGCCTGTCACACAAACACCCTTAGTCCATGGGCCAGGACCCTAAAAATCACATATTGGTATCACTTGAGGTGGCAAAATCTATCAATGATTTTTGTAATCCTCCATGCCTGAGGGACATTATTTGGTATGATAACCCTCTCTAAGTGGTAGCTTAGTTGTATTTTTCCTAGCTTTTATACATGCACACAGTAAATTATACAATACAAGCCTATGTACAGATGTGGGTGCCTCAAAGTCTGGAGGAAGGTGGGACATGTCTTAATCCATGTTATATCACATGTAGATGCCATAGGCTTTTAGAAAATATATAGTTTAGATGGATTATATAGCTTTTCATGAATCACATAGGCTAAAATGTATCCGTCATACACTTTTTCGCCTATATAATATAGGATTAGATAGAGGCAAAGGACTGAAAGTGGGTGGGTCAAATCCCAACTCTTGCTATATCACATCTAGAGAGTATGGGCTTTTAGAAAATGTATGGGTTAGATAGCTGAATATACTTTACACAGCTATTTTAGACCCATAACCAATAGCTGTCCATTGAAAATCAATGCATTTCAATGTAATGCAAAATACATTACAGCTAGGGTATAGTGATATGGAGGAAGTTGGGAGATATCTCAATACACATTTTTATCACATCTAGAGTATATAGACATCTCAGAAAAATATATTTTAGGGTAATTAACCTGTTTTCTTTAATGATACCAGAACTATAATGATCGTATATGCCATGATATTTCAATTCGAAAGAGAGTGCATGTAGGTCCTACATAAGTATTGGGCCTAAATTCTGCTTTTTCAATTTGTCTGGAAGAAGATTTCTTTTCTGAACATTCTACAGTAGAAATGTAAACCGCCAACTTTAGAATTGTTAGAGTGTGTTGGTGTTTGCTGGGTCAGTGTGTGGAAGCAGTACAGTTAGGCTACAGAACAACAATGGCTGTTGTAGCGTCAAAAACAGATTACACCTTTTTACCTTTATACTTTGTTGTACAAATAGAATAGAATAGAATAGAATAGAATATATACTTTCTTGATCCCGTGAGGGAAATTCAGTTCTCTGCATTTAACCCAATTTAACCGAATTAGTGAACACACAGCACACAGTGAACACACAGTGAGGTGAATCACACAACCCAGAGCAGTGAGCTGCCTGCCCAACCAGCGGCGCTCGGGGAGCAGTGAGGGGTTAGGTGCCTTGCTCAAGGGCACTTCAGCCGTGGTGGACTGGTCGGGGATCGAACCGGCAACCCTCCGGTTACAAGCCCGATGCGCTAACCAGTACACCACGGCTGCCCCTAGTATAGGGCATAAGGTGAGTCCTGTTTATTTTTTATTTGCGCTATGACTCAGATGTGTGAGAAAGAGTAAGGATATGACCAATGACTAGGCTACTTGTGAAAGACTAATAACCCAACCGGCCCAAGTAAGGTACTAACATCATTATCAAGTAATGATGTCTGCTGTAAACCGTACTCAATAGATGTAGCCAGTTTAAGCTGTAGACTTCCAATTTGTGCATGAACAATAGAAAGGACAAAAACAATATTCAGAGATGTAGCCTATGTATGAGAGAGCAGTTTCAGTTATACAGTACTACTACTACTACTACTATTACTACTAATAATAATAACTTGGATTTATATAGCGCCTTTCATGGTACCCAAGGTTGCCTAAAAATTTGGGAGAGGGGTTAAGGGTCAAAGGACTTAATAAATGTAAATAAATGTTTTCAGGTGCTTTTTGAATATGGGCAGGTACGGGGCAGAACAGACATGGAGTGGTAGAGTATTCCAGAGTGTGCGAGCATTGACAGAGAAAGCCCTGTCCCCAAAAGTCCGCAACCTGGTGCGGGGGGTGGCCAGCAGGTCCTTGTTAGAGGACCGCAGGGAACGTGACTGAGTGTAGGGGATGGGGTGCAGGAGATCTGTGAGGTGAGAGTCCATGGAGAGATTTATATGTGAGCAGGAGGATCTTGTAGGCAGTGTGTGACTTGACTGGCAACCGATGGAGCTGTTGGAGGATGGGAGTGATATGCTGCCAGGGCTTTGTGTGGGTTAGAACCCTGGCAGCTGAGTTCTGGACATACTGGTGTCTGCTAAGTAGTCCAGGCGGGAGGTGATGAAGGCATGGATGAGTGTCTCTGTTACTGAATGTGTGAGCGAAAGCCGGAGTGAGATGCTTCTGAGGTGGTAGAAGAACTTGGTGACATTGTTCATGTGGGACCCGAAGGAGAGAGTGGAGTAGGATAACACCCAGGTTGTGCTCCTCGGTAGATGGGGAAGTGTAGCAGCCATCCACGACCATGGCCAGGTCTCCAATTTTTCTGAGCAGTGGTGCAGGGGCCACCACCATAACCTCTGTCTTATTACTGTTGAGTTTGAGTAGGTGTGTGGTCATCCATGATTTGAGTTCCCGCAGGCAGTTGACAAGTTGTGTGGGTGGGAGATGGGAGGAGGGGTTTGTGCTGATATAAAGTTGAGTGTCATCGGCATAGGAGTGGAAGATGAGTCCATGTTTACGGATAATATGATCTAGGGGTAACATGTAAATGGTGAACAGCAGAGGACCCAGCACAGAGCCCTGGGGTATGCCATGGTTGATGGCCATTTAGTAGGAGCCATTGAGAGTGATTAATTGTGTCCGGCCGGTGAACCAGGGCAGTGTTGTGCCACTAAGGCTGATGAGCTCAGAAAAGCAATGGAGAAGGATGGGAAACTGTGTCAAAAGCTGCAGAAAAGTCAAGGAGGATGAGGATGGTGTCGGCAGCATCAGTAATGGTGGATCCTGAAATCAGATTGGAGAGGTTCAAAGAGCTCATGGTGGGACAAGTGATGTTGAAGCTGGGCAACCACTGCTCTTTCCAGGATACTGATGAAAGGGAGGTTGGAGATTGGACAATAGTTGTTGGGGTCATCAGGGTCTGAGCCTGGCATCTTGAGAGTGGGGATGCCTGCTGCCATTTTGAAGCTGGATGGTACCACACCAGAGACAAGAGATGCATTTATGATGTTTTCAACTGACGGAGAATGGGAAGACAGGCCTTGACCAGGGTGGTGGGCATTGGGTAAAGACTGCTGGTTGATGTCTTAGCTGAGGTGACCAGTTTTTCAACTTGGTCGGCATCCAGTGGAGAGAAGGCAGTTCGTAACTGAATTTATTTGAATTTGGAAGTTTGACTGGCAGAATACTGATGATAGAGTCAAGCCACAGTATTGCTCTCTCTCTCTCTTCCTCACATACACAAAACATGTTCTCCCATTTGTAAATGTTGGGAATTCAGGAATGGCTGAACTAAATTTGATGTATGAGGATTTCCTAATTTCTTCATATTTTGTGAATTCTGTTTATATGACCCCCAAAGTGCAGTGTGGGCACAATCTTTCCTCTCTGGCCAGCCCAGCCAGGTTTGCCTGCGTCTGCCTTTTTCTATGGCAAGATTGTGTTCACTGAGTCTGTACATTGTCAATGTTTTCCTGAGTTGGCTTAGTTGGCTTAGTGCACTCTTTTCTATATTTTGTTCTTGGCATTTCAGGGCTAAATAGTGGAGTGAAAGGGGGTTGCTAATTTTCAAATATTGCCAAAATGTAAGGGCTCTTTTCTGAATAGTAATAATAAGTGGGTACTGACCTAATTCTGCCCTGCATGCATTGTTTGGAGATTGCCTCTGTACTCGGAGGATGCTTTTACAGAACTCTGCATGCAGGGCTTCAGTTGGGTGTTTGTCTACTTTGGGAAATTCATTGTGTGTTACTGGACCCCACAGCTCAGAACCATATAGTGCGATTTGTGCAATTATGCTTTGGAAAAAATGTATCCAAATTCTAATTGATAGCTCTAGTGTAGTTGATCATTTGATAGCGTTTCTCTCCCTCACATGCACACACTCACTCACTCACACACACGACACACACATACAAAACACACTTCACATAGTCCCTCTCTGTCTTCTCTATTCTGGGATGTACAGTACAACAATCTGCAATATTCCCTCTCTCTCTCTCCCTCTCTCTATGTCTTCTCTATTCTTGGATGTACAGTACAACAATCTGCAACCTGAAAGCAACAGAGAATCAATGATGTGCTGAAATGAGGCCTTTTCTTACTCAGCAACAGTGTATGTGTGTGTGAGTGAGAGAGAGAAAGAGAGAGAGACAGAGGGAATACTGTATATGAAGTGTGTTTTGTGTGTGTCTGTGTAAGAGAAAGAGAGAGAGAGTGTGTGTGTGTGTGTGTGTGTGTGTGTGTGTGTGTGAAGGAGAGAATGTGTTTGTATATATGAAGTATGTGTGAGTATATGTGAGGAAGAGAGAAAGAGAGTGAGAGTGCAATACAGTGGCTTGAGCTGTGGATCTGACTGTGGATTTGACTGTTCATCATCAGTATTCTGCCACTGTAAATTCCAAATTCAAATAAATTCACTTACCAACTGAAGTATAGTAGCCTACTTTTACAGTTTACAGCAGGCATCATTGCTTGATAATGATGTTAGGACCTTACTTGGGCCGGTTGGGTTATTATGTCTAGTCTTTCAGTAGTAGTCTAGTAGCCTAGTCATTGGTCATATCCTTACTCATTCTCACACATCTGAGTCATAACGCAAATAAAAAACTGAATTTAGGCCCAATAGTTATGCAGGATCTACATGAATTGAAATATCATGGCATATCCGATCATTATAGTTCTGGTATCATTAAAGAAAACAGGTTAATTACCCTAAAATATATTTTTCTGAGATGTCTATATACTCTAGATGTGATAAAAATGTGCATTGAGATATCTCCCAACTTCCTCCATATCACTATACCCTAGCTGTAATGTATTTTGCATTACATTGAAATGCATTGATTTTCAATGGACAGCTATTGATTATGGGTCTAAAGTAGCTGTGTAAAGTGTATTCAGCTATCTAACCCATACATTTTCTAAAAGCCCATACTCTCTAGATGTGATATAGCAAGAGTTGGGATTTGACCCACCCACTTTCAGTCCTTTGCATCAATCTAATCCTATATTATGTAGGTGAAAAAGTGTACGACTGATACATTTTAGCCTATGTGATTCATGAAAAGCTATATAATCCATCTAAACTATATATTTTCTAAAAGCCTATGGGATCTACATGTGATATAACATGGATTAAGACATATCCCATCATCCCACACACGTGTATACACCTATACCTACACATAGGCGTGTATTGTGAATTGTACTGGGTATGGGTATAAAAGCCAGTAAAAATACAACTAAGCTACCACTTAGAAAAGGTTATCATACCAAAACATATCTTTCAGACATAGAGGATTAAGAAAATCATTGATAGATTTTGCCACCTTTGGTGAGCCCAACTTCTGCTCTGGCCCATGGACTACCTCAAATCAGCCCTTAGTATCAGCATTTCTGAAATATAAGGTGCCACTGACAGCAGAATCTAAACTAGTGGACTTCTGGTGCTCTGTATGGTGGATTCCATTATCTGTTGACATAGTGCAGCCAAACGGATAAACTAAATCAAACAGGATAGTCTTAGATATGTAGGATGCAGATGGTATGAATCTTATGATGCTAATAGGGATGTCACGAGAACCGATACTTGCGATACCTCTCGATTCTAAAATGCAAAAACACCGGCGATGCCTATTTTTTTTAAGCACCGTAAGCACCGACGACAGCATAAGCATCGGTGCTGCGACTCTTCCGGAACTGACGGGGGCAATACAGTGTTTCCCACACATAGACTAATTTGTGGCGATGCGCCACAGATTCAGCACCGGCCGCCACATATTGCGTTTCATCACTTTTTTATTTATTTATCTATTTTTTAACGCTATTGAAAAACACACAACATTCGTTAAGCTGAATTTCCTTTCCCTGCTCTCCCTCTCCGTCACTCACGCGTCTGTCTCTCATGCACACACATATGCACACACACACAGCCTCTGCCCTCCGTGCACACAGCGTCTGTCTCCATGAAAACCAACCAGATCATTCCTGGAAGCGTGGTCGTACAGATACACCTGACACTGCCCGGGTGGAAGCATAGTTCTTCCGCAACTTTTGTAGACTATACGTGCAACTGTACCAAACAGTAGAAGTAAACTCATTCTCCTTGGCCCGCTCTCGTGCGCTCTCAATGCACCCGCCCACGACATGCATATTAATCCAAATAGAACATTCACAATCGTGAACGCAATGACGCACAGAAGACGATTAGCTAAACTAGAATGCATTTCCCGGTGGGAAAGTGCGAAGTGTGCTTGCTCCGACGCGCCGCGAAAGCGCTCCAGCAGGAGATGCGACCGCTCGCCCTCAGGTCAAAACACTAAAGTTTGGCCAAGACGCAAAGCTGCTTCGAGTTTGGCGGCGTTACCCTCGATTGCCGAATTCTTACACTGACGTGACGGGTTGCCTAGGTTCATCAGTGGAATGTCCCAGAGCACCTCCAATGTAAAAATGTGGATGTCATCCCAAAGATGTAAAGAGATATGAGACAAAATGCATTTTTGCTAATTGCGACGCCCCCTAGTGGCCAAATTACACCAAATTTACTAAGGCTACTTTGGATTGTGTCCAAAATCATCCCACCAAATATGGTCTTGACACCTCAAAGCGTTTCCGAGATTTGACCTCACTTCCTGTTTGGAGGCTTCGCCATCGAATTTGATTGGCTGCCATGGGCGAATGCTTTGATGTATGGAAATGAAATGTACACCTCTAAGGTCTGTAGACCTTGTGTTGAATTATGTATGAGTTGTTCACGTGTAGCCAGCATGAAACACGTAACCAGTGAAAGAAGGAAGGAGCCTAAGGAACTAGGCATGTTTCTAGAACAAATACGAGTAATGTTAGGAGAATTGCAGGAATATCTGCTGTTTACTCACTGTTGAGTAAGTTGCAATGTGTTATAGCCTCAAATTGATGGTAGAATAAATAGGACGACTCACCTGTTCAAATGGTGTAATAGGATCAAATTTGGTGTTGATATGTCAAAGCAACCAGGCTGTTACTGGTTAACATGTCTGAATATGAAATAGGGATGGCGAAAACTACAAATTTTCTTGACCGACCACCGAGGCTCATTAGCCGGTTGAAACCGGTTAACCGATTCGTTTAAAATAAATTATGCTATTTGAAATAACAGCCACGCAATTTCCCAACTCTCATCTCTCTGTCCCCCGCTCATAGGCTACACACAGCCCCGGCGCCGCCCTTTCACTCACGTCACTTTTTTAAATCCCCTACAGCACCAAACATGAGTCCTGCAAACCAAGGAGCTTGTAAGTGGAGGACAAATGGTTCCTTCGCTCCGAAAATGGTTTGGGTACAAGGTGATCGCGTTGCAAATAAAGGCGTTTGTCTAGCGTTGGAAGCTCATTTGAAGCTGAAATGGCCGCGGCTCACTTATGAAAATGACAGCTCCGAAGAGACGCAGCTTAGTTTGAGGAAGTGCTAACAATAATAACGAAAGATGATCATTACCTTATCTGTTACCATTGATGAACCTTCCTGAAATGTAGATGTAATGTCTTTCCAAATCTAAGCCCATTTTATGCGGAAAGTTGCCTAGACTGCAACACGATAAAACCAATGGATAAAACAGCGCACTTCCAGATTGCAAAAGACGCACCGGCCACCGCTGTGACCTCGTACCAAATGTTTTTATTGGTTTATTACGTAGCCTAGCTTCAAGCAGGCGAGTTATGAAAAATTGAGTGTGAGGGATAATTTGTTAACTTCACGAAAAAAAGATCTTCTTGGAATGAGATGGCTAGCTGTAGTAACGTTTAGTCCACTGTCTTTAGGCTAATTTAAAGATGCCTCTTTTTTTTTTTTGTTAACCGACTAGCGACAACTTTGGTCGGTTAACGTGGATACGGTCAACCATCGGTCAAACAGTCACCGGGTTAACATCCCTAATATGAAATCGATTTTGGATTGGTTGCATGTGATAAAAGCTATGCCATTTCCTGTCCAGACAGCATTCATATTCAGAAATACTGTACACCGGCAACAAGGCACACTCACACACACACACACACACACACACACACATACACACACACACACATACACACACACATACACACACACACATACACACACACACACACACACACACATATACAGTGCCTATAGAAAGTCATCATACCCTTTTGAAATAGTTACTTTTTTTGTCTTACAGCCTGAAATCAAAACCCATTTTTAAAAAAATCTTTTCCAGTTTTATTAACAAATTTAGCTGTACAACATCAAAATAATGAAAAAAAAGTAAACAGTTCTGAAAATTAATAAAAAATGAAAAACTAGAATAACAGGGTTGGAAAAGTCATCATACCCCTGACTTAATACTTTGTAAAGCTCCCTTTTGCTTTCATTACAGCCATCAATCTGTTTGGATATGTCTCTATTATAGCTTTGCACACCTAGATAGGGGAATATTTGCCCAATTTTCCGTACAGAAATGTTAACATTTAGTCAAATTCTGTAGGGAATGGCGATGGACTGCTATCTTCAAGTCAATCCACATATTTTCTATAGGATTTAAGTCAGGGCTCTGACTTTGCCACTCAAGGATATTCACCATCCTATCCTTAAGCCACTGCTTTGTTCTTTTGGCAGTATGTTTAGGATTATTGTCGTGTTGGAAGGCGAATGACCTCCCCATCCTCAGCTGTCTAGGAGAGGGACGCAGGTTTTCCTTAAGAATGTGGGTGTACTTGGCAGCATCCATTTTCCCTTCTATCCTGACCAATTGCCCAGTTCCCGCTGAAAAGAAACATCCCCACAACATAAAGTTGCCCCCACCATGCTTCACACTAGGTATGGTGTGTTTTGGGTGGTGTACTGTGTTGGTTTTCGCCAAACATTGCGCTTGGAGTTCAGTGCAAAAACACATCTGGAATATTCTGCTACCATGTGGAAAAGGCTTATATGGTCAGATGAGACTAAGATCGAACTTTTTGGAGACTAAGATTGAAGTTTTTGGACTGAGCTCCAGGCGCTAACCAAACACAGTATACATACCCAAACACACCCAAAACACACCATACCTACTTTGAAGCATGGTGGGGGCAACATTATGTTTTGGGGATGTTTCTCTTCAGCGGGGACTGGGCAATTGGTCAGGATAGAAGGGAAAATGGATGCTGCCAAGTACACCAAAATTCTTGAGGAAAACCTGCGTCCCTCTCCTAAACAGCTGAGGATGGGGAGGTCATTCGCCTTCCAACACGACAAAAATCCTAAACATACTGCCAAAAGAACAAAGCAGTGGCTTAAGGATAGGATGGTGAATATCCTTGAGTGGCAAAGTCAGAGCCCTGACTTAAATCCTATAGAAAATATGTGGATTGACTTGAAGAGAGCAGTCCATCGCCATTCCCTACAGAATTTGACTAAATTTTAACAATTCTGCACGGAAAATTGGGCAAATATTCCCCTATCTAGGTGTGCAAAGCTATAATAGAGACATATCCAAACAGATTGATGGCTGTAATGAAAGCAAAAGGAAGCATGACAAAGTATTAAGTCAGGGGTATGATGACTTTTCCAACCCTGTTATTCTAGTTTTTCATTTTTTATTAATTTTCAGAACTGTTGACTTTTTTTTCATTATTTTGATGTTGTACAGCTACATTTGTAAATAAAACTGGAAAAGATTTTTTTTTAAATGGGTTTTGATTTCAGGCTGTAAGACAAAAAAAGTAACTATTTCAAAAGGGTATGATAACTTTCTATAGGCACTGTACATATACAAAATATATATGTATATACTGTATGAGCAATTCCATGCAAAACTGTCAAGTCCATAACCCCACACAGCATCAAACTATGATGTGGATGATGATTTCTTAAAAGTTTACCATTTCGCTCTTCTTGTTTGTACAACATATTCAATGACATTGTTAACTTAATCATTTGCATTATATAAATGTAACCTATTTTTCCACCCTTATGTCTCAACATATACTATACACATAGTCACATTCATAAACATAAACAGGATCCTAGGTTCTCAATTTTCTGGACTCACTGTCTACCATAAAGTTAAAGAATAGTAATAACAGAAGAAAAGGTAAGAAGATGTTGATAGCGTGATTAACTAGTGTGGTGCCTCCACTGAAGAATGTCTTTACCACTGCTCTGGTGGAAATATGCAAATCCTCAGAAATGTCAAGTGACTACAGTTACTTCTACCTGCTTTGATATAGCTTATCCTAAATGAAATACTATGCAATGCAAGCATCACAAAACATTTATTGTATCCTTTGTTTTTAACTCTTAGAATTCAGTTCAGTGTGACATAATAAAATGAAAGTACAAAAACAGTTTTTAAACCCCTTTTTAAAAGTTTAAAACTTTAAATGAAATCTCAATTAAGGATTACGTAGTTCTAAATAGTAACTGTGTGGTAATAATTCACCTGTACCACCCATAGCCTAAATTAATTAAATTGTTCATTTAAATGTTAAATTAACAATAGTTAAATGAAACACACAGTAATACTTTCTATAACACTTTGTGTTGGATGTAATTAATTGAACCTAGAAAGAATTGTTAACTGCTATACAATAAGTGGGCCAAACTTCACAGTTTAAGTCTCCACACATAGCCTAAGCTTGCCTACTGAGTCTAAAAACATAGCTCCCACTTTCCTTAGCTGGAGGGGAATTCTGAGATTTCTCCCTAAAGCAGAAACTATTATTTTTGCCTAATTATTATTACTATTATTATTGGGGAGGTTATAGGTTTGCACTGATTCGGGTAGGGTAGTGGCACTATACTGGATGGTATATCAGTTAGAATAGGACGGAGAAGAGATGGGGTTTAACTTTGTATTGTTCCAGCAGAGACATTCAGGATTTCCATACATACAGAGAAATATAGGTAGATGGCTATTTATATAGATATATAATATATCTGCAGCATACAGAAATGCATTGAATACTAAGCTCATTAAACGGAATTGTAAGCCAGGACACATATACAGCAACGGCAACGCTAACCCCTTCAAGAAAGAAAAGAAACCTTTTTGTTCGTGACTAAAGTTATTATGTGGTCAATTACGCCATCTAGCGGCGTAAACGGTACTGTGTAATAGAGTTAACTCGCACAGGTACAAACTTCCTCCAGTCGGAGATTGTTAATGAGGGCTATCTTTTACTGTCTATGGGGCTAAAGGACTGTATTGATTGATTGTGTTGCTTGGGTGGCGTCAGTTAGAACCAAAGATCATAGAGCGCTAGACTCTTTGGTTAGAACACCGGTTGTGAAGCAGTAGTTTCTCCTTAGTTTCTTTATTGAGTTTTCTTCCACCATACAACAGCATGAATAAATGTATAATGTATAGTGGTCTGTAAAGAACCAAATAAACTGTCATTAATATGGTCACTAAATAAACTGTATCGCTATCTCTCATTCTATGAGCACAACTTCTCACACAAGTAACATTAACAGGCTTTCAAACCCTTAATGCTAATTCTCCGTTTAGCATGCTAAGTCCTTGCATATCAACGTGAAAGATACATCCCACTCCCAATACACATGACCGAAGGTTACGTTCACTTACTTTTGTTGTCATACACGCACACAACTTCAACTTAAGGTAATTGGCAGTAAACTCACTCAAAACTAACGTCATGAACTTCACCAACACTGTGGTAATACTATACAAGTTCTAGATCTAACGTCTCTAATGATCTAAACATCAAACTTACTTTTCGTCAATGATTGCATCTCTGAATGTCAAGGACTGGATTATACTCAGGATAACTGCAGGAATTGTCTGAGGGTAAATTAATTATCTCTTTTTTCAGTGCACAGCCGTCTGCTCATCATCACAACAGAAAACGAAACTTAACAGGAAAACAAGCGACGTGATTTACCCAGAATGCTCGAAGTCAATATTGCATAGGCTATAACAAGAAATAAAATCTCAAAACATCACAAATATATCAAACGATGTCCTGTAATCATTACAATCTCCTAAATAGTAATTCATTACGAAGAGAAACTATTGTAAATGGTCAAAAACAAAACACCGTCACAGTGAAAGCTCGTGTGATTGCCACCATAAATAGCACCTGGACATCAGTTCATTTTAACAACGAGTAAGTCCGTACTTGCCTCTCGGGGCCATGGCGTCGTTAAGATTTACCCAGTCTCGGGATGAGACATCGTTGCGGACAATCTAAATCGGTCGTGAGCATGCGTAGATGTATACTCTCTCAGTCAATCAGTTCAGACGCAGACAGTGGTTGCGGTGTAATGGAAATGGGCTAAATAGTGATACAAAAGCTCCTGCATAATGGAACTCGTGCCAGGTCCTTTTGCAAGAATTGGTATACTTTGATTTTTTTTAAAAAAATATCAACATTGTATCTTAAATCACTCTGGAACGTCCTTTTGGCATTACTTAAGCAATTTAAGGTGAGCTATTCTGCGTAATAGTATACATTCGCCAACACACACGTTTTTGCTAATTATAGAGCCATCAAAAGACCAAATAACACCAAATTTATTGAGGGTGCTTTGGATGGGATCTCAAGTCATCCCACCAAATATGGCTTTCATACGTCACAGCATTTCCAAGATAGGCACACTTCCTGTTTGCCGGCTTCGCTTGCTGAATTTAATTGGTTGTCACAGGCAAACGCTTGAACGTTTGAAGGCGAAATCGAGGCAGTTGATCCGCCTTGGTCTGTAGATCACGCGTGCCAAGTTTCATGACGATCGGATGAACTATGCGGCCAGAGTCGCTTTACTTTGACTTTGGACAAAATTCAAAATGGTGGAAAATCCATCATGGCGGAAAATGACGTCATATGGTGCGTTGGAATCAGCTAGGTCAGAGGATTCCAATGGTATAAGTTTTATCAAAATCGGCCATACGGATCAAAAGTTACGGGCATGAACGCGTTTTCCAACTTTGACCAGTTGGTGGCGCTATAGTGTGAGAGTGGCAAGCATGAAACCTGGTGGTGTCAATCAGTGTAGTCTCCTCTATCAGCATACCAAATTTCATGACTTTATGTCTTACGGTGTGGGCTACAGGTGGAAAAATGTGTGGGCATCAGCGCTCAAAAATCGCTTTTCCATTCATTCCTATGGGAAAAAATCGACCGGAAAAACTGGAATAACGGGAGAACGACACGCCGTATCAAAAAGCTGTATACAAGCCACCATCCTCGCATCAGGACCCACGCGTGAGAGGTGGAACGGCGTCTCTAGCTCTAAATCCCTAGGACAAGATAGGGAGACAAAAGTTGGACTTGAGATAAATAAGTATATGAAACGCACGGATAACAATAGTGTGCTTTTGCAAGCACACTAATTACTGTTAAAAACGGTTAGCATCATTAGAAGGCTATGCTGTAGACATTTGATAAAAACTCTTGCATTCAAGTTGACTGACCATCTCAATACCAATGTTTTCCAACTCCAAGACTTAAAAGGTTCTGTCCCAAGGAGAAAAAAGTAGCTTACCTTGAAACTTAAACACATGGGGAAACTGAACAGTCCAACCAGTAGAGTATGATAAGCTTAGCCTGCATGCTACTTTGTTTACAATATTTTGAGGCTTCAACCAGACTGAATTTAAGAGGTGGAGTTGTAATATGAATAGTAGGCTATAATCTGCATAAAGTTTGCTGCTAATGAAGATCAGAAATTTCATATAGAATGTATAAATAGTTACAGAATGTGTGTGTGTTTCAAATAAAGACTTTACATCTTGTAAAAAAAATCATTCACATTATATGAAAGCAGAGCGATAAAAAGCCGATGCAAGTTGTTGGTTTTTATGCAAACCATTAGAAAAGTGATTTAATTAATTATGTGTAAGCCTATGTGATATGCTCACAATTGGATACTGTATTCTGTTATGCTCTGTATGTTATAGAAATTATATTTCAGTATTCTGCAAATATTTCAATAAAGAAATTCATTAAGTACATGGGACATTAAGTACATGGGATTTTAGGAAATCCTTTTTTTTTAACAATAGTATCGAATTTGGCATCGAGAATCGTGTAATTTTACTGGTATTGGCACCGACTACTGATTTTTTGGTATCGTGACACCCCTAGATGCTAACTCCAACTTCCTTTCAGTAGACAGATTTCTGGTTCAGTTCATCAAAATATAAAGTTTAGGCATCGGACAGATGTCAGTGTTGCAAGCACAACTAATGGAAGTCTATTTGTGATTTGTTTTGCCCTAAATACTCAGTGGTCAAATGGGAGAATGCAAACCAGATGCTGTCAGTGAGCAGTTTACCCAGCGGGACCTCCAGCACATATTCCAGGTTTGCATGCAGCTATATCATGCCGCACTCATATACACGTTTCTGATGTTACAATACAGGACAATAATAATACGGTCTTTTTTCAAAACCTGGGTATTGTAATCCAAAGTATAACCAGATATTTGTTTACGAGGCCCTTGTTGACAAAGCATTTTATCTTTCCACTAAGAGTACTCCTAAATCACGCTAAAAGATTTTAGCTTGGCGTTTTCTCTGAAAAGTTATACACAAAGCCTCTCAGACCTACTTTTAAGAAAGGGCTGAGAGAAATGGTTGACGTCATTACTCATGCACGAGCTTGATTAAAGTGACCACCTTGATTGGCTGATGATTATCACGCGGGAATGATGACAAAAACCTCCCCTACTACGACAAGTTGAGTGACAGGTGTCAGGTCTTAGCTGGTGAGAATGTCGGACTGTGAAGGATGGAAGATGATGAATAAATAGGCATAGCCTAATAAAGAGGAAAGCAAATAGCATAGGAGCATAATGAAACACTACGGACTGGAGCAGTATCTTTGCAACATGACATAACATGAATCTGTATGACAACACGTAGCCTACATTCGCCTACATATGCCTAATTTAATTTATGCATACCGGTACAATGAGACGTTACATTTAGTTTACATGCATGGTGGTTTTGGTTGTCGGTTTGGTTGTGGCGTTATTACATCCTTTACTTGCAAGGCACAATTATTCCCTCGCATGACAGCTCCTGTAACCGCACGGTCATTTCAAAACATTGTGACGTGAAATGCCACTAAAAGCGGTTTGTGAATAGGTCTTACTGAGTTAGGAGTCCTCTCGAGTTCCTTTAAGCTGTCCTAGACTTAGGAGCGACTTCTAGCCTTACATTTTTTTGTGAATACGGGCCCAGGTGCTTGAGGAGAAGATCATCACCTTTGTGAAGAATGAGCTGACGAGATTCAAGAAGATTCTGAGTCCAGATTACCAAGAACACATTGAGGGTAAAGAGCAGGATGAGAGTGATGCCAGAGAAGGGGCTCTTAAGATGGCACTGCACTTCCTGAGGAACATGAAAGAAAATAATATTGCTGACAAACTGCAAGAAAGTAAGAAGTGTTCCTTTAAGTACATTTCCTATGATTTTGATTAATAAAACCAGAGAGCTACATTAGAGAAACAGAAAATACCCATTTCATTTCAATGCATTGTTAAGTACTGTAGATATTTATTTCCATTTGCAATTAAACATCAATAAGGCACTAAAAGGCACATTTGTGTAAAAGACACAGTGGACGTATTTTGTCTTTAGTATTAGTGGCTGGCTAACATTATTTTGTTTTTAACATTATTTATGCTTTTTTGTAGTTGAACTTGTAGTGTGGCAGACTGAGCTGAAGAGAAATCTCAAGAACAAGTACCAGAGTGTGTTTGAAGGAATACAAAAGCAAGGCAGCTCTGCTCTGCTGGAGAAGATCTACACAGAGGTCTACATCACAGAGGGAGGAAGTGGGAAAGTAAATGAGGAGCATGAAGTCAGGCAGATTGAGTCCAAATCCAAGAGACCAGGTGGGAAGGAGACACCAATCAAATGCACAGACATCTTTAAGCCCTTACCTGGCCAAGACAAACCAATCAGAAGTGTGATCACAAAGGGAGTAGCTGGCATTGGCAAAACAGTCTCAGTGCAGAAGTACATCCTGGACTGGGCTGAAGGAAAAGAAAACCAGGATATTCACTTCATATTTCCACTTCCTTTTAGAGAGCTCAACCGCATGAAACACAAACAGCTCTCTTTGATGGATCTTCTTCACCATTTTTTCTCAGAAATAAAGCAGTTAACTTTTCCCAGCCAGGGGAAATACAAAGTGTTGTTCATCTTTGATGGTCTGGATGAGTGCCGACTCCAACTAGACTTTCAGAAAAATGAAATTTTGACTGAAGTGACAAAGGTCGCTTCATTGGATGTTCTGCTGACGAATCTCATCAAGGGTGATCTGCTTCACTCTGCTCTCCTTTGGATCACCTCTCGACCAGCAGCAGCCAATCAAATCCCTCCTGAGTGTGTCGACCGGGTCACAGAAGTACAAGGGTTCAGCGACGCTCAGAAGGAGGAGTACTTCAGGAAGAGGATCAGTGATCGGAATCTTGCCAGCAAAGTCATTTTTCACATAGAATCATCAAGAAGCCTCCACATTATGTGCCACATACCAGTGTTTTGCTGGATTGCTGCTAATGTTATTGAATTAATTCTCAAGAGTGAAGGAGGTAAGCAAGTTCCAAAGACTTTGACAGAGATGTACACATATTTCCTTGTCTTTCAAACCAAGCAGAAGAGTCTAAAGTTTGAAGGAGTTCATGACACAGATCCACAGTGGAACCAGGCTAGTCTCCTTGCTCTTGGGAAGTTGGCCTACGAGCAGCTGAAGAAGGGCAACCTGATCTTTTATGAAGATGACCTGAGAGAGAGTGGCATTGATGTCAGAGAGGCAGCAGTACACTGTGGCATTTGCACCCAGATCTTTCAGGAAGAGTCCAGACTTCATCAGGAAAAGGTGTACTGCTTTGTGCATCTGAGCATCCAGGAGTACCTTGCAGCTTTGTATGTGATCCTGATGTTAATAACTGAGGGGAAAGATCTCATGTCCCCACAGCAACCCCCCAAAACAGTGTTTCAACGTCTGTGGCAAACAATGGACAAACCCATGACCACCCTACAGAAGAGTGCTGTGGACAAAGCTTTGGAACATGAAGATGGACACTTTGATCTGTTCCTCCGTTTCCTTCTTGGCCTCTCTCTGGAATCCAACCAGAGACTCTTGAGAGGCCTAATAAAGGAAGAACATGAAAGCAAAAAGGAAATAGGCAGGTACATTAAGAAGAAGATCAGGGAGATGCCATCATCAGAAAGAGTTCTCAACCTCTTCCACTGTCTGAATGAAGTCAATGATCACTCCTTAGTGGAGGAGGTCCAGAGCTTCCTTAGTGCAGGGACACTTTCTGCAGCCAAACTCTCATCCGCACAGTGGTCAGCTCTCGTGTTTGTGCTTCTGACATCAGAAGAAAAGCTGGATGTGTTTGATTTGAAGAAGTACAGCAGGTCTGATGAATGTCTCCTAAGGCTGCAGCCAGTAGTGGAGGAATCCCAAAAGGCTCTGTGAGTAGGATAGCAAAAGTTGTGGGCAGAAATGTGTGTGTGTGTGTGTGTGTGTGTGTGTGTGTGTGTGTTTGTGTGTGTGCAATATGTGTGTGTGTGTGTGTGGGGGGGTTAATATCATTTGAAATTATATTATATAAGTATGATTCAGAAGAACAACAACACTAATGCAATTAGTTAACAAGTCCTTTCTAGAGAATCTGCTAATCTGTTAACTGGTCGAATGTTTTCCCCAAAATGGATGATTTTGTACCGTGTTTTCTGATGTGACAATAGCATATATTCAACTTTGATTTATGAAAAAAAACGCAATTTCAAAAGCCCAATTAAAACCTTATATGTAGGCTGGGTATTGAAATGGTAAATGACGCCCTATTTAGCAACCACACAACCTCAAAACGAAGACAAAATGGTTTCCATTCTATGTCTCCTTTAAGGCTCAACAGTTGTGGACTCACTGAGAGGAGCTGTGCAGGTCTGGCATCTGTCCTCATCAAAGCGTCTTCAAAGCTGAAAAATCTGAACCTCAGTGGCAACAGTATTGGAGATATTGGGGTCCAAGAATTGTGTAGTGGACTGGGTGACCCAAACTGTGCACTGGAGATACTCAGGTAAGACATTTTAGTATCCCATAATGATAAATTCTGTGGATTAATTTGTATGATGCATGTATCCAGTGTGTCCGGGGGGTGGGGGGGGGGGTTAATAATTAGTGATGTTGCAAACACAGGGTTCCCGCGGGGTCTTAAAAGGTCTAAAATTCTGAACTTTAAATGTAAGGCCTTAAAGGTCTTAAAATGGACCAGATTTCCCATACAAGGTCTTACATTTCATTTCCAGAAATGCTGGCAACAGAAACTCATTACAAAGTAGCAAAACAGTATGGAGTCGTAGCCTGCAAAGCGGAGCGAGCATCTTTGCTACAATTGTAACGAAACCAGCAGAACGCTGCCTCAGAACGTTGGTTCGGTGTGTTGTTGCGTAGTTCTTTCTGGGGGATGGGCCTATTGGGGTGATACATCTACAAAACAAATCCCGTGAGAAATGCAATACCTGCCCACGAAATACGTCTGAATCTCCTCAGAGTTTGTTCAAGTTCGGCAACGTGTGGGAAAATGGGAAAGTGTAGGCTACTTCCAATGAGACATGGCTAGATCACAGCGATTTCCACTGTTGGTTACATGCTCAAGGTATGAGACTCGTTGCAAACTTTGGGGGGAAAACTATTAAATTAGGGACTCTGGGCGTGAAGGCGCTGGAGTTACATGCAAGAACAGAGAAACATAAGCTAGCCGCAAAATGCGAACCACGTGACATCTGTGACATCTCACGTGACATCTGTGTGATTTGTATTTGTAAGCAATTCAACAGAGAATAATGTACGTGATAATGGTCGCATATCATTAGGCCTACAATATATTTTTAGGAGGCCTCATCTTCAGCCCCCCCAAAAATACTGTAAGCGTCCCTGACAAGGGAAAGTTTGTATTACATTATTTATATTTTCATTGTGGGTTTGGGACATTTGTTTAATGTATTTTTTGAATATATATGAATATAATATGAAGTAGGGACGCACCGATCCGATATTTGGATCGGATATCGGCCCCGATATGAACAAAATAGCTGGATCGGGGATCGGAAAAAATGAGCCGATCCATGGGCCGATCCGAATTTAATATACAGTGCCTATAGAAAGTCATCATACCCTTTTGAAATAGTTACTTTTTTTGTCTTACAGCCTGAAATCAAAACCCATTTTAAAAAAAATCTTTTCCAGTTTTATTAACAAATTTAGCTGTACAACATCAAAATAATGAAAAAAAAGTCAACAGTTCTGAAAATTAATAAAAAATTAAAAACTAGAATAACAGGGTTGGAAAAGTCATCATACCCCTGACTTAATACTTTGTAAAGCTTCCTTTTGCTTTCATTACAGCCATCAATCTGTTTGGATATGTCTCTATTATAGCTTTGCACACCTAGATAGGGGAATATTTGCCCAATTTTCCGTGCAGAAATGTTCAAATTTAGTCAAATTCTGTAGGGAATGGCGATGGACTGCTCTCTTCAAGTCAATCCACAGATTTTCTATAGGATTTAAGTCAGGGCTCTAACTTTGCCACTCAAGGATATTCACCATCCTATCCTTAGGCCACGCCTTTGTTCTTTTGGCAGTATATGTTTAGGATTATTGTCGTGTTGGAAGGCGAATGACCTCCCCATCCTCAGCTGTCTAGGAGAGGGACGCAGGTTTTCCTTAAGAATGTGGGTGTACTTGGCAGCATCCACTTTCCCTTCTATCCTGACCAATTGCCCAGTTCCCGCTGAAAAGAAACATCCCCACAACATAATGTTGCCCCCACCATGCTTCACACTAGGTATGGTGTGTTTTGGGTGGTGTACTGTGTTGGTTTTCGCCAAACATTGGGCTTGGAGTTCAGTGCAAAAACACATCTGGAATATTCTGCTACCATGTGGAAAAAGCTTTTATGGTCAGATGAGACTAAGATCGAACTTTTTGGAGACTAAGATTGAAGTTTTTGGACTGAGCTCCAGGCGCTAACCAAACACAGTATACACACCCAAACACACCCAAAACACACCATACCTACTGTGAAGCATGGTGGGGGCAACATTATGTTTTGGGGATGTTTCTCTTCAGCGGGGACTGGGCAATTGGTCAGGATAGAAGGGAAAATGGATGCTGCCAAGTACACCCAAATTCTTGAGGAAAACCTGCGTCCCTCTCCTAGACAGCTGAGGATGGGGAGGTCATTCGCCTTCCAACACGACAATAATCCTAAACATACTGCCAAAAGAACAAAGCAGTGGCCTAAGGATAGGATGGTGAATATCCTT
>NC_085009.1:31149918-31174918 GCF_963854185.1 Sardina pilchardus | reverse complement strand
AGTACACACACACACACACACACACACACACACACACACACACAGCTAATTCACTCACTCAGTCACTCCTTAATTTAGTCATTCACTTACACAAAATCACAATACAAACACACACACACACACACACACACACACACACACACACACAAACACACACACACACCACTGAGTCAGTTGGTCGGTCACTCTCTCAGTCACTAACACAATCACTCACACTATAACACTGTAGCACACACGCACGTAAGCAAGTACACACACACACACACACACACACACACACACACACAAACACACACACACACACACACACACAGCTAATTCACTCACTCAGTCACTCCTTAATTTAGTCATTCACTTACACAAAATCACAATACAAACACACACACACACACACACACACACACACACACACACACACACACACACACACACACACAAACACACACACACACCACTGAGTCAGTTGGTCGGTCACTCTCTCAGTCACTAACACAATCACTCACACTATAACACTGTAGCACACACGCACGTAAGCAAGTACACACACACACACACACACACACACACACACACACACACACAGCTAATTCACTCACTCAGTCACTCCTTAATTTAGTCATTCACTTACACAAAATCACAATACAAACACACACACACACACACACACACACACACACACACACACACACAAAGAGTATTGTGAATTTGACAGTAATGTTGATTGTCCAAAAGGAAATGAAGATGAAGTATTTCTCCTACTTCTCTCTACAGCCTGGATAACTGCAGTATTGGAGAGGAAGGCTTCAGAGCTCTTGCATCAGCACTGAGATCAAACCCCTCACACATGAGAGAGCTGAAGCTGAGTGGGAATAAAGCAGGAGACTCAGGAGTGAAGCATCTTTCTTCTCTTCTGGAGGATCCCAACTGTAAACTGGAGAAACTGGTGTGAGTATCACAAGACAAAACACTGAGTTGCTATCAGTGAATGTGTGTTTTATCTCTTTTTCTCACTCAAACTCAAACACACCACTGAGTCATTCAGTCACTCTCTCGCTCACTAACATGACAAACACACACACACACACACACACACACACACACACACAAAGAGTATTGTGAATTTGACAGTAATGTTGATTGTCCAAAAGGAAATGAAGATGAAGTATTTCTCCTACTTCTTTCTACAGTCTCGATAACTGCAGTATTGGAGAGGAAGGCTTCAGAGCTCTTGCATCAGCACTGAGATCAAACCCCTCGCACATGAGAGAGCTACAGCTGAGTGGGAATAAAGCAGGAGACTCAGGAGTGAAGCATCTTTCTTCTCTTCTGGAGGATCCCAACTGTAAACTGGAGAAACTACAGTGAGTATCACAAGACCAAATACTGAATAGCTATCAGTGAATTTGACAGTGTGTTTTTATCTCTTCTTCTCACTCAAACACACACACACACACACACACACACACACACATACACACAAACACACACACACCACTGAGTCAGTTGGTCGGTCACTCTCTCAGTCACTAACACAATCACTCACACTATAACACTGTAGCACACACGCACGTAAGCAAGTACACACACACACACACACACACACACACACACACACACACACACCGCTAATTCACTCACTCAGTCACTCCTTAATTTAGTCATTCACTTACACAAAATCACAATACAAACACACACACACACACAAAGAGTATTGTAAATATGTCAGTAATGTTGATTGTCCAAAAGGAAATGAAGATGAAGTATTTCTCCTACTTCTCTCTACAGCCTGTATAACTGCAGTATTGGAGAGGAAGGCTTCAGAGCTCTTACATCAGCACTGAGATCAAACCCCTCACACATGAGAGAGCTGCAGCTGAGTTGGAATAAAGCAGGAGACTCAGGAGTGAAGCATCTTTCTTCTCTTCTGGAGGATCCCAACTGTAAACTGGAGAAACTACAGTGAGTATCACAAGACAAAACACTGAGTTGCTATCAGTGAATGTGTGTTTTATCTCTTTTTCACACTCAAACTCAAACATACCACTGAGTCATTCAGTCACTCAATCGCTCATAAACATGACAAACACACACACACACACACACACACACACACACACACACACACACACACACACACCACTGACTTACTCATTCAGTCAGTCCTTTATTTAGTCACTCATCTGCACACAGTCACAACACACACACACACACACACACACAAACACACACACACACACACACACACACACACACACACACACACACACACACACACACACACACACACACACACACACACACACACACACACACACACAAAGAGTATTGTAAATGTGACAGTAATGTTGATTGTCCAAAAGGAAATGAAGATGAAGTATTTCTCCTACTTCTCTCTACAGCCTGGATAACTGCAGTATTGGAGAGGAAGGCTTCAGAGCTCTTGCATCAGCACTGAGATCAAACCCCTCACACATGAGAGAGCTGCAGCTGAGTGGGAATAAAGCAGGAGACTCAGGAGTGAAGCATCTTTCTTCTCTTCTGGAGGATCCCAACTGTAAACTGGAGAAACTACTGTGAGTATCACAAGACCAAATACTGAGTTGCTATCAGTGAATGTGTGTTTTATCTCTTTTTCACACTCAAACACAAACACACCACTGAGTCAGTCAGTCACTTTTCCAATCACTTACACAATCACTTACATTATAACACCACACACACACACACACACACACACACACACACACACACACACACACACACACACACACACACACACACCACTGAGTCAGTTAGTCACTCTTTCACAATCACTGACACTATAACATGATACACACACACATACACACACAACACACAACACACAACACACAACACACACACACACACACACAGTGAGTATGACGGTGTGTTTTATCTCTTTTTCTCACTCAAACACACACACACCACTGAGTCAGTCACTCTCTCACTTACACAATCACTCACACTATAATATGATACACACAAACACACACAAACACACACACACACACACACACACACACACACCCCAAACACACACACACACACACACACACACACACACACACACACACTGTGTGAGACTGATGCTCTCGCTCGCTAACACTGTCATCACTGTCTTTGTCTAGCTGCACTATATGTATTTGAAGAAAACACAGAGGGCCAGATGTACTTAGATTAGCGATCGTAGCGTTGTTTGCGCCAAGGCCAACACGCAGAAAGCACACGCTATGATACTTCAGTTTACGTCCTATTTACCAATCCTGAAATTCGTTGGGTAATCTGCGCCGTTCTCCGCCCCCTAACGCAGTTTGCGAAGGACAACAACTGAATGACACTTCAATCAGAAGCGCAGTTGAATGAAGTTAACTGATGACAACATTAAAAGGAATCCAACGTTTAGCGATCATGAAATAATGCAATGCATAATGTCAACAAGCAGGAAGATAATGAAGAGCAGTAGTTCTACTCAAACTAGGCTTACTTGTGCACGTAGGCTATGGAAGATTTATCAAATCTAACAAGTAGGAAAGTTTAAGCGGATGGCGTGAAAGTGAAAGTAGACGTTCGAAAGGCCAACGGAAGTTAAGGTTGCTTGCTTTTGATGTGCTGTAGTACAAAGACGCGAAACTGGTGGTCTAATTAGCGATTTCGTTGTCTTTGAATGATTCCCAGATGCATTTAACAGCAAAGCGCATTTAACACCAGCTTTTTCAAGGCCGAAATATTTAGGCGCAAAATAGACGTGCGCTTTCACAGGCAGTTTTAATACATTCAGGGGAATACATAATTAGGCGCATTTAACACTTCTCCTCCCATCTTTTTACACTTCCTACTATCATCTGACACTCCCATAAATCCATATGCATGAGACGGAAAAGCGCAATTTTCCATTTTCAGCTCCCGCGACAGGCAGTCTGCGCCTTCACCTCATTGCGGTCTGTTTGTACATATCTCGCCATCTTTCTATGCGCACGTTGCGAAACAAATACGCCTGAAGTGGGCGCAAAAGCATTAGTACATCTGCCCCACACTGTATTGCTGAAACGAATTGCTATGTGTTTTTTTACATAAATAGCAATAAAGTATCTTGAACCAAATCTCTGACTCACTCTGTCACACAATCACACAAACACACACACACACACACACACACACACACACTCAAGCGCACACTCACACCACTGAGTCACACTCAAGCACAGTACTCCTTTTACACACACATACACACAAACACACCAACCGCTGACTCAATCACTTACTACACAAACACACACACACACACACACACACACACACTGGTAATAACTGTTTCCTTCTTTCTCCTACAGCCTGTATAACTGCAGTATAACAGATGAAGGTTTCAGAGCTTTAGCATCAGCACTGAGATCAAACCCATCACCCCTCAGAGAGCTCTGGCTGGGGGGGAATCAGCCTGGACCCTCAACACAGCAGCTGTTCTCTGAACTGAAGACACATCCAAACTGTAAACATCTACACATACATGGACCCTAATGAATCCATCCTGTTGTGTTCCACCTGAATCATGATTTTACACTGTGCATAAATAGTAAAGTATTGCAGCTAGAGGTGGGCATAGATTAATTTTGTTAATCTAGATTAATCTCACTGTAATCTTGAAATTAATCTAGATTAATCTAGATTAATTTTAGGTGCACCAGCGCAAAATTTAGGTGCACCCACATTTTTCATTGCATCGCCTTTAACGCTAAAAGGTCACCTTTTTATTGCTGTCCTTTCATATAATGATTTTTTAACAACAAAAAGTCTAGAAAAAGCTTGAAACACAATAAAAGATTTTTTTCTTTACAAAATTATTTATATAAGCCTATTCTACATACTGAAATGTCTGATATTCATGACAGCACACTGTATGCAGATTGCAGCCTACTATTCATATTACAACTCTGCCTCTTTAATTCAGCTGTCTGCTTGAAACCTCAAAATGTAAACAAAGTAGCATAGTTGGCTAATTTATCATAGCTTACTAGTTGGACTGCTCAGTTTCCCCACGTGTGTTTACTGTACGTTTCAATGTGGGCTAATTCTTTTTCTCCTTTCGAGTTTTGGAGTTGGAAAACATTGGTATTGAGATTATCAAGTCAAGTCAAGTCAAGTTTATTTATATAGCACATTTCATACACAGAGGTCATTCAATGTGCTTTACATAAACAAAAACCAAACAGTATCATCCAACTCATGCAAGAGTTTTAATCAACTTTCTGCAGCAATGATGCTAACCGGAATTTATATTAATTTAGCTAACGTCTTCTATATGCATCATTGCTTTCACGGTAGTGAATGTTTTATTTGGATTAAATGTGCATGTCGAGGGGCGGGTCGCGACTCGCGAGTGTCCATTGAGCGCGCACGGGAGAGTGAAGGAGAGGGAGAGGGAGAGCAAGAGAAAGCGGGCCAAGGCGAAGGGGGTTACTTCTATTAGGAATGAGCGATCAGGTGCCGATTCGGGAGGGGTCTGAGCTTATCGTCCATGTTGGGAGGATGTATCATTGGTTACTGTTTGGTAAAGTTGCACGCATAGAAGTCTACAATGACAACTTGTGAAAGAAAGCAACCGAGCAGCGTCAGGTGCACCAGTGCGACCTAGACTTTTTTCAGGCGCACTCTTAAACATTGGCGTTCGCGCTAAGATATCAAGGTGAAAGTGATCATAGCTTGCGTGGTATAGACCCAGCTCCCAGCCCAACTTTGAGAATAGATTAACGCCGATATTTTTTTTATCGCCCGATAAGAGTTGCACGATAACGCAGCACGTTAACGCCGATAACGGCCCACCACTAATTGCAGCACATTCATATTTGAACTAACATGTTTTAAAGTGACCTATGTAAATACAAAAAATGTAAATGTAAACCAAGCCCAGCTCAGGGATTGCCTATCCTGCTCCAACATGACTGTGCACAAAGCAGGGCTGTGCAATTAATCGTTTTTAAATCGTAATCGCAATTATGTGTTTAAATTGATGTTAAAATGTGAAATCGTAAAATCGATTTTTCACTTTAACTTGGGTTTATACAGTACTTATGTTTGCAAGTCTTGAATTTTGTGGCAAAAGTTCAATCATTTTTCTTAATATGAATAATTAAAAATTAATTATTAATATTTAACATTGTTTAATAAGAGCAAGATTTGGGCTTAAATCCCAATGGGGAAATTATTTGCAATATAATCAATAAAAAACTGTGTATTTGATATAATTTCTTGCCTTTTGTCATTTCACGAAATAATCGTTATCGTAAACGAAAATCGAGATTTTATTTTTGGACAAAATCGAACAGCCCTAGCACAAAGCAAGGTTCATAAAGACATGGACAACAGAGGTTGGTTGGGCAGGGGGGACTGGGCAGTTCTCATGGTAGGGGACCCTTAAGTGATTGTGTTTGAGACTGCTGATGTGATGACCAAGAATAGATTCAGGAGATATTGTGTGTGTATGTGTGTGTGTGTGTGTGTGTGTGTGTGTGTGTGTGTGTGTGGTAATTAATTTCCCCTCGAGGATTCTTCCCAGTAGATTAGCCATTCTGAACACATGGAAGGCACAACTGTGCTAACCCTGACATGAGGCTGATATGAGGTGTGTGTAGTATGTCTGTTACTGGAGCAAAAATGTGTGTGTGTGTGTGTGTGTGTGTGTGTGTGTGTGTGTGTGTGTGTGTGTGTGTGTGTGTGTGTGTGTGTGTGTGTGTGTGTGTGTGTGTGTGTGTGTGTGTGTGTGTGTGTAAAGACAGATCACAAAAAAAACACACTCAGGTATTGTATAGACTAGGCTTTAATCAAAATGGCAAAGTCAACACAGTCAACATCCAATCAGAATTGACATGGCAGATACGTCGGTCCAATCACAACTGGGGGGAGGAGCTCCAGTGGCCACCGATCTTCTGACAGGTCGGCCATCTTTGCACACATCTCAGCCCGCCCCCACACAAAGCTCTACGAGATGCTACTGTAGGTACATGAAATTACCTGAGATATGTTTGCATACAAACCATACTTAACCAAGAGTCCTCAAGTCCTGATTCACACAAGCTTAAGAACAGTCTGTGAGCTGGAGACTTCCTAGCACAGACCTGCCACTGGGAGACACTGACATGTCGTGTTATTGTTAGCCTAGCCTACTACTGCAGGCTTATATTAGAAAAGGCATACGCTATATTAGCATTAGCCTAGCCTAGCCTAGCCTATCGCTGCAGGTTTACATTAGAAAAGGCATACGCTATCTTAGCAGTAGCCTAGCCTAGCCTATCGCTGCAGGTTTACATTAGAAAAGGCATACACTGTTAGCGTTAGCCTAGCCTAGCCTAGCACTACAGGTTTACATCAGAGAAGGCACATCCTACACTAAACTAAGTACACTAAACTAAAATGGATTCTGAAATATGTGGAATGTTTCACCTTATAAGAATAAATATCTTAAATTGTTTTTGGTATCATAAGTAAACAAGAATTTCAAAAATATATATTTCAAATGTCAAAAAAAGCAAGAGAAGTGAGAGGCCACTGTATGTTGCAAAGACACAGTGTGATGCGGTGTGGTGTGGTGTGATCTGATGTGGTGCGGTGCGGTGTGGTGCGTTAGTCCCATGGACAGGGGGAGGGACGGGTGGGGGGTGATGTGATGAGTTGTGTTGTGGTGATGTGGTGTGGTGTGGTGTGGTGTGGTGTGGTGTGGTGTGTTAGTCCTATGGACACAGCACTTGTCGAGGGCAGTTAAGGCAGAATCAGCAGACCCAGTGGAGAGGGGGGAGGAGGACAGGCAGTGTGTGGGTGGGATGTGACTCCATGATGGGGAGGTCGTAGGCAGTGTGTGGGTGGGATGTGACTCCATGATGGGGAGGTCGTAGGCAGTGTGTGGGTGGGATGTGACTCCATGATGGGGAGGTCGTAGACAGTGTGTGGGTGGGATGTGACTCCATGATGGGGAGGTCATAGACAGTGTGTGGGTGGGATGTGACTCCATGATGGGGAGGTCTTAGGCAGTGTGGGTGGGATGTGACTCCATGATGGGCAGGTTGTAGGCAGTGTGTGGGTGGGCTAGGACTCCATGATGGGGAGGTCGTAGGCAGTGTGTGGGTGGGCTATGACTCCATGATGGGGAGGTCGTAGGCAGTAGGCGCGTTCAAGATGGCTGCGCAGCACAAAAACTGCGCAGCACAAGATGCACTTGCTTAAAAATCTGTCCACGATGGTCTAGATGGGTGTGTTTTCGACTCGGCAGTCGGTATCACATGGCCTCAACTTATCGCGGGAGCAGCCGCTTTTGAGGTACTGCGGAGCGCAGCGGAGCCTAGACCCTGCCTTCATGACGTCAGGTCTTTGCCCTAATTGGCTTTTACATCCCTGACGTATGTGCAGGTGTTCAGATGCCTCCTCATATCCACAAGAGTCTGTGCGGGTCCGTGCCTCGTGATTCGTCACATGGTCAAGTCTAGACTATGGGAAGTAGAGAGTGTACAACTTAATAGCAGCGTTTGTATCCCCTCCCCTGCTGCCACCGGCAGCTTTCACGCCTAGTGTGTGGGTGGGATGTGACTCCATGATCGGCAGGTTGTTGGCAGTGTGTGGGTGGGATGTGACTCCATGATGGGGAGGTCGTAGGCAGTGTGTGGGTGGGATGTGACTCCATGATGGAGAGGTTGTAGGCAGTGTGTGGGTGGGATGTGACTCCATGGAAGTGGATGTGTGTCTAGCAGTGGCACTACAGTTTTAACTACTAAGTCCATATCCACAGAGTTGCCGGTGAAGAATTGCGCTGTGGGTAGTGTAGTCCAGAGCAGAGCCTTGTGGGAGTTCCATCTAAATCCCATTTCAGAGGAGGGGGCAGCTGAAGACACTGGACATGCAGAGCCTCTGAAGCTTTTCTCCCAGCCTCAAGTGTGTGTGCGTGTGAGAGAGAGAGAGAGAGAGAGAGAGAGAGAGAGAGAGAGAGAGAGGGATACAAATAAAGAAAGTGGTTGTGTACGTGTGTGTCTGAGAGAGTGTGTGTGTCCATGGGAGTGTGTGTGTGTGTGTGTGAGAGTGTGTCTAGGTGAGCAGCTGTCGTATCTCGCGGTGGACGTAGCAGAGGAAGTCCATGTAGGAGGCTCCTCCATGCAGTGTGTGTGTGTGTGTGTGTGTGTGTGTGTGTGTGTGTGTGTGAGAGTGTGTCTAGGTGAGCAGCTGTCGTATCTGGCGGTGGGCGTAGCAGAGGAAGTCCATGTAGGAGGCTCCTCCATGCAGTGGGTGTGTGTGTGTGTGTGTGTGTGTGTGTGTGTGTGTGTGTGTGTGTGAGAGTGTTTAGGTGAGCAGCTGTCGTATCTGGCGGTGGACGTAGCAGAGGAAGTCCATGTAGGAGGCTCCTCCATGCAGTGTGTGTGTGTGTGTGTGTGTGTGTGTGTGAGTGTGTGTGTGTGTGTGAGTGTGTGTCCATGGGAGTGTGTGTGTGTGTGAGTGTGTCTAGGTGAGCAGCTGTCGTATCTGGCGGTGGACGTAGCAGAGGAAGTCCATGTAGGAGGCTCCTCCATGCAGTGTGTGTGTGTGTGTGTGTGTGTGTGTGTGTGTGTGTGTGTGTGTGTGTGTGTGTGTGTGTGTGTGTGTGTGTGTGTGTCTAGGTGAGCAGCTGTCGTATCTGGCGGTGGACGTAGCAGAGGAAGTCCATGTAGGAGGCTCCTCCATGCAGTGTGTGTGTGTGTGTGTGTGTGTGTGTGTGTGTGTGTGTGTCCATGTAGGAGGCTCCTCCATGCAGACCCTTGTCCTCCACCAGCAGCTGACGGAACAGCACCTCCGGCCGCTCCTTCTGCCGCACCACCACCAGCTGCCACAAGGGGGAGACAGAGTGGCAGAGTTACAACCTGAGCTCATGTGGAGCTACTGTACATACAAGCTGTTTTCAGACATGACCTCCGCATGACCTCCTGACTACCAGAGGTTTGTTTTGTCTTCTCTAGAGGACATTTGTAAACTTGAATATCTCCCAGACCATGCATGCTACTGAGCTAACTCCTCTCGCTCTCTATAGAGGACATTCAGGACTTTTAATTGACACCAAATGTATGGGGGTGGGGATTTGGGAAGTTCCTCTTTTTTTCTTGAAATGTCATTGGTCAAATGGACACAATTTTTCAGGAAGAAAAAGAAAAGTGGCCACGAAACAATGACTCAATATTCAGATTGTGTAACTGATGGCACAGGCTTGTCCACTGGGGGCAGATTTGGCATTCTCTTGGTGTTTTGGTCACTACGCAGTTTAAACAATTTTCATCAAAATACATTTTTAATCAATTATTAATACTTCATTAATACACTCAATGTGATCTTAATATTCAAATATGATGGTAGTCTGACAGTGGACCATATGAACTGGTCTGATCTTGCCATCTGGACTCGTGTGCATGTGCTAACTATTCTTGATCTTAGGCCCAGAGGGAGCCTTATCAATCACTACAGCTTGTTCCCTGGGTCATTCAGGCCTATACTGTGGGGCCAGTAACCAGTGTGAGTGAACTTATCAATCACTACAGCTTCTTCCCTGGGTCATTCAGGCCTATAGCCTATACTGTGGGGCCAGTAACCAGTGTGAGTGAACTTGTGACATCTGCCACACCCACAGTGAGAAAGCAGTCCAGTGAGAATAACAAGAGGGAAGAACAGGGAGACAAAGTGTAAGAAATTAAAACAGCTCATTCATCAACAAAGCCACAGTAGTGTGGTAAAAATTAAGTATTAATCCACAGAGGCAAAAAGTAACGCACAGACAAGCTCACCGTCAACAGCTGGTCCTTTGCAGAACAGTATCTAAAGCTTTCTGTTGAGTAGTTTGATATTTTTGTGTCAAAAAGAACATGTAACATCAGCTGCAACACTGAGAAAGGTTATGTAGTATCTGGACGCTATGGGAATATGTAACATCAGCTGCAACACTGAGAAAGGTTATGTAGTATCTGGACGCTATGGGAATATGTAACATCAGCTGCAACACTGAGAAAGGTTATGTAGTATCTGGACACTATGGGAAGGGGCTGACACAGGAAAAAAAGAGTCGACATAAAACAGTCTGAAGGGGCAGCTGAGCACATGGTCTGAATTATGTTACTTGATGAGCCTGCTTATTGTCATTCTGTTCTTTGCTGCATTTGAAAGTATTCAACAAAAACGAGTCATGTTTCCTTTCTGAATATGGGCACATCAAAAAGACGAGTCATGTTTCCTTTCTGAATATGGGCACATCAAAAAGACGAGTCATGTTTCCTTTCTGAATATGGGCACATCAAAAAGACGAGTCATGTTTCCTTTCTGAATATGGCCACATCAGACATGGGCACATTAAAAAAGTGCCCTCAACTCTTTGCTGGCCTGTATCAAGTGTGACCCCTCAGGTGTGTTTGGAAACTGCAACGCTCTGGCACTTTGAAACTGGTCAAATGTGTGTGTTGATGGAATTACAATGTGACGCCCCTGTGTGAGTTGACCAGTATGGCCCCTGGGTGAGTTGACCAGTACGGCCCCTGTGTGAGTTGACCAGTACGGCCCCTGTGTGAGTTGGGTAAATTGACCAGAGCGGCCCCCGTGTGAGTTGACCAGTACGGCCCCTGTGTGAGTTGGGTGAGTTGACCAGTGCGGCCCCTGTGTGAGTTGACTAGTACGGCCCCTGTGTGAGTTGACCAGTACGGCCCCTGTGTGAGTTGACCCCTGGGTGTTTACAGTGAGAGTTGACAAGTAGAGTCCCCGGGTCATCTCCCCCTGAATACACTGAACATCTGAGCCTGTTGATATGCAGTGCAGCATAACACAAGAGCGTCTCTGAGTAGGAGGGTCTCTGTAGAGACCTGTGTACAACTGAGCCTGTTGATACATTGATATGCAGTGCAGCATAACACAAGAGCTTCTCTGAGTAGGAGGGTCTCTGTAGAGTGCCTGTGTACAACTGAGGCATTGGTGGCACATTACATAAACTGTGACACAATAAAGACCATTTTGACTTGTGGACCATGCAGGACCATCCCTCTTCTTTCCTCCCCATCACTGGGATGTGGCCCACTAAGCCACTCAGGATGCGTTCTTAGTTGCCCAGCCAATTAAATAAGTTATTTTGAAAATGTTAAACTTGTCCCTTTGTGCCAGCTCAGCTGTATGAACCATTTGGAGGCAGGAGGCCACAGTCAGAGTCTCTCTTAGTTGGTCTACCACAGTAAAACGTGCAGAGACTTTTTCATATTTTCAAATTCCTTTTTGTCAGAAAAAAAGGGGGTCTTGTATGCTCCAAAATACACAAAAAGACCTTTAGCCAGTTACTCACCCTGAACTGCTATGGTGAATCACTGCAGCACATCCAGAGTGTGTTGGTAGACTAATAGTAAGTGTAGCCTGCATTCCTTGAGAAATCTATGATTCCGATGAGGTCTGTGGAGAAGCCTCCACTGTGCATATAAATCCTGAGAGAAACAACTCCACCTAGTGGTATCAACATGACAACAGGTGTGCGAGAGGGAGGAGATTTAGAACCGAAAGTAAAGCGCGATCGAATACCAGGAAGGAAGACGAAGGGGGTGCAATACCCTGCTCAATAAGTATAGCTTTTAATATAGCCGAGGTTATGATAATAGTCATGATCAGTTTGTCTGCGAAGTTAGACTGCTACCTAACCTAAAACAAGTATAACACATTCTCTTCGTATCGGGACATGGGTGTCTGTTAGTAGCCTATTTCCAATGGCGCAGAACGAGACTAACTAAAGGTGGGTGTTGAGCTTCTTCTGTGGATAAATCATCCGCAGTGTTGTACGAACGCGCTTAAAAAGAGTGCATTTGATAAATGAGCTGGAACTGAACATTTACATTTGTGTGTTTCATGACCTTGGCGTCCCTGCTTAATCATGTGCGCGTTCCACAGTAACCTGTTGTTTGCGTATGAGGAAACCATTAGGCGCCCAGGTGCACAGGCCTAGCCTCCATTTTAGGCTGAATAGGCTCACAGGTTGATTTTACAGACGCTTTAAGTGCAATTATGGACAACTAGGTAACACTTTATATTAGCACACACATATTCACCAGTAATTAGCTGCTTACTAACATGTATATTAGTAGCATACTAGCCATTTGTTAGTCATTATAAGTCACTAATTAATACCTTATTCAGCAAGACCTTATTCTACCCTTACTAGACCCTTAATTAAGAATTTCCCCTATGTAAGCTCCTAATTACCCCTTATTCATAGTTATTAAATAAGTTGTTGCATATGAATTATGACTTAAATATACATGGCTCAGTATGGGGCTTGTAAGGTGGTAGTACAACAAGAACAGTTATTCACCCCTAATAATACTTATCAAAGATGGTCTATTCAAACTGAACTAGACACTAAACAACATGTGCTAATAGTGTACAAACAACTAATAATTAAGTCTTTGTAATGCCAAATATGTTCCCTATTCTAAAGTTGGATCTTTGTTCACTATTAATTCACAAATAATTTGGCACTATTAACCCCCATGTATGTATACTGCCTCATACTAAAGGAGAAATCTGGTGTGATTCAATCCTTAGCTCTGCTGTTTGAGGTCAGTAGGGAAGAATAAGATGCTGTCCGTAAGGAAAAGAACAGAGAATTTGATACAACATACAGTAGACCAAATAGCAAACCCACAACTTATTCACACCGGAAGTCTTATTTATGTGACCCTTCACACTTAAAAAAATAGTTTTGAGTTTGAGACTTTTGAGTACTCAGGAGCCAAGAAAGTTAGCATACAAATATATCCAGGTTTGCCTTTCTCGCTATCTCGAATTCATTAGGCTATATATTTTGTATTTGTGCTAACTTAGCTGTCTGCTTCTTGTGTAGCCTACTATGTGCTGTAATACAGTTAATAAGTGTGAATAGGAGGCAACTTTAGTTTAGGGAACACATGGGGGTTAATAAGTGCCAAATGAATTGTGAATTAAATGTGAACAAAGACACAACTTTAGAATAGGGAACATATTTGGCATTACAAAGACTTAATTATTAGTTATTTGTACACTATTAGCACTGGTGGTTTAGTGTCTAGTTCCATTTGAATAGACCATCTTTGATAAGTACTATTCGGTGCGAATAACTGTTCTTGTGGTACTACCACCTTACAAGCCCCATACTGAGCCATGCATATTTAGGTCATAATTCATATGCAGCAACTTATTTAATAACTATGAATAAGGGGTAATTAGGAGCTTACATAGGGGAAATTCTTAATTAAGGGTCTAGTAAGGGTAGAATAAGGTCTTGCTGAATAAGGTATTAATTAGTGACTTATAATGACTAACAAATGGCTAGTATGCTACTAATATACATGTTAGTAAGCAGCTAATTACTGGTGAATATGTGTGTGCTAATATAAAGTGTTACCGACAACTAGCCTACTGCCCCGGTTTTCCTGACATGATGTATATACCATCAGATTGTAGGCCTGAATATTGGTCAGGTTAGGTTTTTATTGTAGAATATGCACTATTGTTCGACTTGTGTACAACTTGTTTTGTATCAACGGCTACATAAACAGTAGCATTGTTTAGCAATTATGTGGAAATTCTCAAAATATAGCCTACTTGGTAAATCACAACAATGCATTTGAAGTGGGATACATTAAGATATGCATACACAAATACATAGCCTATGCTTTATCGCTAAACTAAGCATTCAAAGAGTTGTATGTTTGGAAGATAATGTGAGAGGCATTGTGGCAAATGTTAGTACATATGAAAGAACATGGACAAACAAGTCAACACTACAAAATTGAGATGTTAGCCTATGTTGCAGACCTACATTCTAATTTGTGTTATTTGTATTTTAGCTTGTCATGACGAGATTCATATGAATGATATGGGGAGTGGCTGAAACATGGAACAACAAGGCAACACAAAACAGGACGGCAGTCTAAAGGGGCAAAGGTAGGCAACATGATATAAATTATGTTTCTTGAAAAAGTTGCATTTCTGTTCTATGCAAAGTATCTCCCTAATACTTTAAAAGTGTTGCTATCCTCACATGTGAGATGTGTTGCTGTGTAGCATTCTACTGTACATCACATAGCTCCTTAACACAGGCACTTTAAGAGAGAAAAAGTACAGACTATTAACTCGGTTTGTGATGCTTTAAGGGGATCTCTACATAGTTCAAGCGCTAGGAAATAATAGCTTTTGTTTTTGTGGAACAGATGTCAGTCATCAGTCATGAGAATTATCACGTCGCACATTTTTGTGATCGATCAGGTTATGATTGTGGTTATGGTTTTTGCCATTTAGCAAAGTATATGGAAACAATATGGACAAAGATTAAGGATATCCCTACAACATGTCTATGGGAAATAATAATTGTTTTTTACACCACAGCTCATATCATCATGAGAGGCCTCCATCACCTGTGCCCACTTGTGTGTCCATGAAGAGTGACCAGTCAGAGGGTCGTGTGATAAACTTCAAACATGATGTCACAGATGGATCAAGGCAAGTCCAAGTCCATAAAACACTCCTAGAATGAGCACTTTGGGACAGAGGAATATCCTTAAAGGAACACTTCACCATTTTTTCATGTCTATAGGAAATAATTATTGTTTTTTTACACCACAGCTCATTCCATCATGAGAGGCCTCCATCACCTGTGCCCACTTGTGTGTCCATGAAGAGTGACCAGTCAGAGGGTCGTGGGATAAACTTCAAAGATGATGAGGTCACAGATGAATCAAGGCAAGTCCATAAAAACAGCACTTTGTGAAAGAATGGTTGATAATGTTAGAGATTAAAGTATAATGAAAACAAACAGTTATCAATTTAATGTGTGTGCTATTTACTGGTTCAATATATACAGGTTCTTCTACAGAAACAAAATGTCATTTTGAATTGAGTGCGTAGAGTTCTGCTGTGCTGCTGAACTGAATGTCCTACAAAGCAAAAGTAGCAAAACCAGTCATTGATGATTAGTTGGTTAGTTATTGAATGAAAGCATTGCCAGTTGCTGATGAATCAGATAAAGATATTACTCACTACGTTAGTGTAACCTGCGTTGTGTGGAACCACCGCGGTGCAGCCCTGCACACGCACGGACTCGAACCCGCGAAACAGCAGCACCTCGGATCGGGAGTCGAGCGCGCTAACAATCCAGCTAAAAGCCCAGGCTACTAGCTTTCATGCCAGCAGCACCCGTTACATTAGCATGGTGCTATCTGTGCTGTCTGTGTGCATCCATTACGTGTAGGCATTTGTACTATAAAGAGCATCCCAGATCTATATGGGACACAACATATTCTTGTCACAGATTTTATTTTTACACCACAGCTCATTGCATCATGAGAGGCCTCCATCACCTGTGCCCACTTGTGTGTCCATGAAGAGTGACCAGTCAGTGGAATGTGAGATAAACTTCCAACATGATGATGTCACAGATGGATCAAGGCAAGTCCTTAAAATCTTTATTTTTATTTACTATACTCAGGAGACTTTTCACTGACAATATGGCTGACTGACAAAGTTGTGCAGCAAGCAAGCCAAAGAATTAAAGTTTGGGAGAGATTTGGGCAGGTCTTCCTATCCGATGACACGGTCACAGACTGCGTTATCTGCTTTGACTGTGAGGTGTTGTACAAATATGATGGACATAAGACAGGTACATCGGACCTAAATGAGCATTCATGCCGTGGGTCAGTTCCACAGCCTAATTAACTAGTCTGTCACACAAACACCCTCAAATCAGCCCTTAGTATCAGCATTTCTGAAATATAAGGTGCCACTGACAGCAGAATCTAAACTAGTGGACTTCTGGTGCTCTGTATGGTGGATTCCAGCTAACCTAAACCAGGATAGTCTTAGATATGTAGGATGCAGATGGTATGAATCTTATGATGCTAAATCCAACTTTCTTTCAGTAGACAGATTTCTGGTTCAGTTCATCAAAATATAAAGTTTAGGCATCGGACAGATGTCAGTGTTGCAAGCACAACTAATGAAAGTCTACTTGTGATTTGTTTTGCCCTAAATACTCAGTGGTCAAATGGAGGAATGCAAACCAGATGCTGTCAGTGCCCAGTTTACCCAGCGGGACCTCCAGCACATATTCCAGGTTTGGATGCAGCTATCATGCTGCACTGATATAGGCCTACACGTTTTTGATGTTATAATACAGGACAATAATAATACGGTCTCCAAATCCAAAGTATAGCCAGATATTTTACCAGGCCCGTGTTGACAAAGCATTTTATCTTTCCACTAAGAGTACTCCTAAATCGCACTAAAAGATTTTAGCTAGGAGTTTTCTCTTAAAAGTTATACACAAAGCCTCTCAGACCTACTTTTAAGAAAGGGCTGAGAGAAATGGTTGACGTCATTACTCATGCACGAGCTTGATTAAAGTGACCACCTTGATTGGCTGATGATTATCACGCGGGAATGATGACAAAAACCTCCCCTACTACGACAAGTTGAGTGACAGGTGTCAGGTCTTAGCTGGTGAGAATGTCGGACTGTGAAGGATGGAAGATGATGAATAAATAGGCATAGCCTAATAAAGAGGAAAGCAAATAGCATAGGAGCATAATGAAACACTACGGACTGGAGCAGTATCTTTGCAACATGTATTAAATGAATCTGTATGACAACACGTAGCCTACATTCGCCTACATATGCCTAATTTAATTTATGCATACCGGTACAATGAGACGTTACATTTAGTTTACATGCATGGTGGTTTTGGTTGTCGGTTTGGTTGTGGCGTTATTACATCCTTTACTTGCAAGGCACAATTATTCCCTCGCATGACAGCTCCTGTAACCGCACGGTCATTTCAAAACATTGTGACGTGAAATGCCACTAAAAGCGGTTTGTGAATAGGTCTTACTGAGTTAGGAGTCCTCTCGAGTTCCTTTAAGCTGTCCTAGACTTAGGAGCGACTTTTAGCCTTACATTTTTTTGTGAATACGGGCCCAGGTGCTTGAGGAGAAGATCATCACCTTTGTGAAGAATGAGCTGACGAGATTCAAGAAGATTCTGAGTCCAGATTACCAAGAACACATTGAGGGTAAAGAGCAGGATGAGAGTGATGCCAGAGAAGGGGCTCTTAAGATGGCACTGCACTTCCTGAGGAACATGAAAGAAAATAATATTGCTGACAAACTGCAAGAAAGTAAGAAGTGTTCCTTTAAGTACATTTCCTATGATTTTGATTAATAAAACCAGAGAGCTACATTAGAGAAACAGAAAATACCCATTTCATTTCAATGCATTGTTAAGTACTGTAGATATTTATTTCCATTTGCAATTAAACATCAATAAGGCACTAAAAGGCACATTTGTGTAAAAGACACAGTGGACGTATTTTGTCTTTAGTATTAGTGGCTGGATAACATTATTTTGTTTTTAACATTATTTATGCTTTTCTGTAGTTGAACTTGTAGTGTGGCAGACTGAGCTGAAGAGAAATCTCAAGAACAAGTACCAGAGTGTGTTTGAAGGAATACAAAAGCAAGGCAGCTCTGCTCTGCTGGAGAAGATCTACACAGAGGTCTACATCACAGAGGGAGGAAGTGGGAAAGTAAATGAGGAGCATGAAGTCAGGCAGATTGAGTCCAAATCCAAGAGATCAGCTGAGCAGGAGACACCAATCAAATGCACAGACATCTTTAAGCCCTTACCTGGCCAAGACAAACCAATCAGAAGTGTGATCACAAAGGGAGTAGCTGGCATTGGCAAAACAGTCTCAGTGCAGAAGTACATCCTGGACTGGGCTGAAGGAAAAGAAAACCAGGATATTCACTTCATATTTCCACTTCCTTTTAGAGAGCTCAACCGCATGAAACACAAACAGCTCTCTTTGATGGATCTTCTTCACCATTTTTTCTCAGAAATAAAGCAGTTAACTTTTCCCAGCCAGGGGAAATACAAAGTGTTGTTCATCTTTGATGGTCTGGATGAGTGCCGACTCCAACTAGACTTTCAGAAAAATGAAATTTTGACTGAAGTGACAAAGGTCGCTTCATTGGATGTTCTGCTGACGAATCTCATCAAGGGTGATCTGCTTCACTCTGCTCTCCTTTGGATCACCTCTCGACCAGCAGCAGCCAATCAAATCCCTCCTGAGTGTGTCGACCGGGTCACAGAAGTACAAGGGTTCAGCGACGCTCAGAAGGAGGAGTACTTCAGGAAGAGGATCAGTGATCGGAATCTTGCCAGCAAAGTCATTTTTCACATAGAATCATCAAGAAGCCTCCACATTATGTGCCACATACCAGTGTTTTGCTGGATTGCTGCTAATGTTATTGAATTAATTCTCAAGAGTGAAGGAGGTAAGCAAGTTCCAAAGACTTTGACAGAGATGTACACATATTTCCTTGTCTTTCAAACCAAGCAGAAGAGTCTAAAGTTTGAAGGAGTTCATGACACAGATCCACAGTGGAACCAGGCTAGTCTCCTTGCTCTTGGGAAGTTGGCCTACGAGCAGCTGAAGAAGGGCAACCTGATCTTTTATGAAGATGACCTGAGAGAGAGTGGCATTGATGTCAGAGAGGCAGCAGTACACTGTGGCATTTGCACCCAGATCTTTCAGGAAGAGTCCAGACTTCATCAGGAAAAGGTGTACTGCTTTGTGCATCTGAGCATCCAGGAGTACCTTGCAGCTTTGTATGTGATCCTGATGTTAATAACTGAGGGGAAAGATCTCATGTCCCCACAGCAACCCCCCAAAACAGTGTTTCAACGTCTGTGGCAAACAATGGACAAACCCATGACCACCCTACAGAAGAGTGCTGTGGACAAAGCTTTGGAACATGAAGATGGACACTTTGATCTGTTCCTCCGTTTCCTTCTTGGCCTCTCTCTGGAATCCAACCAGAGACTCTTGAGAGGCCTAATAAAGGAAGAACATGAAAGCAAAAAGGAAATAGGCAGGTACATTAAGAAGAAGATCAGGGAGAAGCCATCATCAGAGAGAGTTCTCAACCTCTTCCACTGTCTGAATGAAGTCAATGATCACTCCTTAGTGGAGGAGGTCCAGAGCTTCTTGAGTGCAGGGACACTTTCTGCAGCCAAACTCTCATCTGCACAGTGGTCAGCTCTCATGTTTGTGCTTCTGACATCAGAAGAAAAGCTGGATGTGTTTGATTTGAAGAAGTACAGCAGGTCTGATGAATGTCTCCTAAGGCTGCAGCCAGTAGTGGAGGAATCCCAAAAGGCTCTGTGAGTAGGATAGCAAAAGTTGTGGGCAGAAATGTGTGTGTGTGTGTGTGTGTGTGTGTGTGTGTGTTTGTGTGTGTGCAATATGTGTGTGTGTGTGTGGGGGGGGGTTAATATAATTTGAAATTATATTATATAAGTATGATTCAGAAGAACAACAACACTAATGCAATTAGTTAACAAGTCCTTTCTAGAGAATCTGCTAATCTGTTAACTGGTCGAATGTTTTCCCCAAAATGGATGATTTTGTACCGTGTTTTCTGATGTGACAATAGCATATATTCAACTTTGATTTATGAAAAAAAACGCAATTTCAAAAGCCCAATTAAAACCTTATATGTAGGCTGGGTATTGAAATGGTAAATGACGCCCTATTTAGCAACCACACAACCTCAAAACGAAGACAAAATGGTTTCCATTCTATGTCTCCTTTAAGGCTCAACAGTTGTGGACTCACTGAGAGGAGCTGTGCAGGTCTGGCATCTGTCCTCATCAAAGCGTCTTCAAAGCTGAAAAATCTGAACCTCAGTGGCAACAGTATTGGAGATATTGGGGTCCAAGAATTGTGTAGTGGACTGGGTGACCCAAACTGTGCACTGGAGATACTCAGGTAAGACATTTTAGTATCCCATAATGATAAATTCTGTGGATTAATTTGTATGATGCATGTATCCAGTGTGTCCGGGGGGTGGGGGGGGGGGGGGTTAATAATTAGTGATGTTGCAAACACAGGGTTCCCGCGGGGTCTTAAAAGGTCTAAAATTCTGAACTTTAAATGTAAGGCCTTAAAGGTCTTAAAATGGACCAGATTTCCCATACAAGGTCTTACATTTCATTTCCAGAAATGCTGGCAACAGAAACTCATTACAAAGTAGCAAAACGGTATCGAGTCGTAGCCTGCAAAGCGGAGCGAGCATCTTTGCTACAATTGTAACGAAACCAGCAGAACGCTGCCTCAGAACGTTGGTTCGGTGTGTTGTTGCGTAGTTCTTTCTGGGGGATAGGCCTATTGGGGTGATACATCTACAAAACAAATCCCGTGAGAAATGCAATACCTGCCCACGAAATACGTCTGAATCTCCTCAGAGTTTGTTCAAGTTCGGCAACGTGTGGGAAAATGGGAAAGTGTAGGCTACTTCCAATGAGACATGGCTAGATCACAGCGATTTCCACTGTTGGTTACATGCTCAAGGTATGAGACTCGTTGCAAACTTTGGGGGGAAAACTATTAAATTAGGGACTCTGGGCGTGAAGGCGCTGGAGTTACATGCAAGAACAGAGAAACATGAGCTAGCCGCAAAATGCGAACCACGTGACATCTGTGACATCTCACGTGACATCTGTGTGATTTGTATGAGAAGTACTCCATAAGCAATTCAACAGAGAATAATGTACGTGAGAATGGTCGCATATCATCAGAATATATTTTTAGGAGGCCTCATCTTCAGCCCCCCCAAAAATACTGTAAGCTTCCCTGACAAGGGAAAGTTTGTACAGTGGGTACGGGTTGAGAATGCACCTTCTCCCGCGGGACTCTCGAAGAGATCCCGCAGGCCGTCAAGCCGATTTTTTTCGAGGCTAAGGCAATGTACCCAAACAACCACCAGGTGGCAGAAAGTTTCATCCCGCATTTCAAAATGATGAAGACCGCATATCCGTCAATAGTCGACTCCTTAATCTCATTTAATCATTACAATGAAGGTGATGACTGGCGAAATTATTCAAACGACGTTTCAATGAACCATTGTTGAAATGAATGAAAATGGTTATAGAAAATCGCCAAAGCCTAACGCCGACACAGCTGATTCTTTGATTGATTCTAAGCTGTTTTGATGTAGGGGATGGGTAAACTGGCGCGCTACAAACATGCTACCAATCAAATGTAATATTAGTAGGACTAGCCTACTTAGACACTTTAGTCATAGGCAACGTTGCCATGTTAATTTGGGCTAGAAGTGCTTGCTTGTGGTGGCGCTCCTGTCCGCTGCTTCTCCCGAATTGTGTGGCAAATTTGTCAGCAATCAGCTTAAATGTCAAATCATATTTATTTCTCTTTGTCGCCATGGTATTGGGGTAAACGCGGAGAAACGAGATGGTCAGTCCTCGTATTTTTTCTTCGCGTTTCGTTATAAGAAATATATAAGTAATAGTTAGTCTTCTTCCGTATTGAACAGATACGAGATGCTCTTCCGTATTTTAAGGAACTACTCAATGCACACACACTACAATGAAAAACACACAAAGAAATCACTAAACATATAGCCTACAACCTAATGACACTTTAATGCAGCGTTTCTCAAACTATGGGCCGCGAAACGTGGAGACTGCTGCTGGTCCGCGAGACATGGAGTGCGGTGGTCTGATAATTTGCTGCGCAATTGACCAAGCAACCGCGGACCGACAGAAAAAGAAAGCAAACGTTGCTGCGGAAATGATTGCTAATTTGATGTGTTTAAACATAGAGCCATACAATTAGGTGTGTCTGTTATTATGATAATTTTCGAGCATAACTGCTTGTCCATAGCTCAGTGACAGGTGTTAATAGCCTTGCCATAAGCACTGCTGCAGGTGCTTCTTTTATTATGCGGTTAGAGCATAAGCGCTTACTCATATAGACTATAACTCAGGGACAGGTGCAAAACCACCAACTGGGATGGATCGAAGGGCAAGCAAGCACTGCCACACAACGTGAAGGCCTTTGTGTTGTCAACACTAAACAGAAAGTTTCCTACGATGGGGAGAAGTGGCCGCAAGGACTGCATCGATAAGATCAACGAATACAGTAATGTTTTACAACCCAGCTGGTATCCGCTGTTCATTCCGACATATCCCCACTCGGCGGTAGGCCTAGGCCTATTTAACTTTTTTTTTTCAAACAACGTGCCATTCCGACATGAGGTCATTAATAGGCTATTAATGTCATAACTATTAGGCTATCATTAGGCTTACTATGCATGGCTGTAGGCAGCTATGAGGCCACTGAGATCTGGACCTCATCGGTTTTGTGAAAGCCGATTGGAAATACATAAGTTTAGAGCGAACGTTTCAACTATGTTTGCCATGGTAGACAAAAACACTCAAATAAAACAATAGCCTAAAAAATAACTGCATGCGTAATGGACACGGCTCTATATCCTAAATAATTTTCGAGGTTCGCCATTTGGTAATATGACCTATCCTTACTGACAATAATTTAGATTGAGCACAACTAAAGTTGCACGAAGGCAAAATACCGTCCTAAAAGCCTATTCTATATAGCCTGGCCAATATTGTAGATGTGCAAAAGCAGCATTTGCGTGCGTGCTTGCCGGTGAGGTGTAGCCTACAAAAAAGAGCATAACATCTGATTATTAAAGTATGGCTATAGGATATAGGCTAGAGAAGAGTTGGTTTAAAATTCAAGTGTAGTAAAAAAAGTTTGTGCACATCCCCGGTCAAGGTGCAGAACAAGAGTAGGCTATATCATAAAAAAAATGGAAAAAGGTTCGCACACTTGAAATCCTTCTTTTTTGATTTGATTTTATTTTCGTGTGGTCTTCTTCAGATTAAAATTCAAGTATGTGCGCTATTTAACCCCTCGAGACCGACTGCAGTCTGCTGACACAGCCAGACGACTCTCCCAACCCATTCATTCGTTTTGGCCGATATAACCCATTCATTCGTTTTGTGCGTATATAGATTCCTGCATGCTGCATTACCGTGACCCTTAGCCTACCTTGTGGATGATTTTTTCTCATTGGAATACAGCAGGACAGAATGCCTTTATCTAACAAACGCAAAAGCTGAGATTGTTGGAAGGACTAGGCTACTCAACAAACTTGTTTTTCGTTTCTGGGAGATCTCGTTATCGTTTTTGATTGTCGGATTTTTATACGTATTGTTTGGACTTATGGACAATGAACTTTGAGGGGTGGTTGTTAGTGCTTTACAAAGCTTTGTGTTAATAAGTGTCGGTCCTCCTATCCTTCAGCTCACTGCGCGATGCAGTTGCGCATAGTGGCCACGAAGTCATTAACTGTTTACGACACAATACATGATATTTGTGTTTTTCGTTTCTTAGATTTAATGCATGTTTGACATGTAAACAGGCCTTCAGTCCGTTAACTTAAGGCCTTCTTTTGCATGGGGTTGCTCGCATCCGCCCGTAACCTAGACTATTATGTGCGTAGTGGCTGCATACTCTTGATTATAATAAGAGGCAAATTGTTACAGGACAACTTAAACTGACTTCCCCAATGCTTCCCCGCAGCACATTACATTTTAATATAGGCTAATATAGGATGAACAAAGTCTATGCTATATTAAATCCAGTAGCCTAATAATTCTATGTGCCACGTCCGATTTCGCAAGTGATCGTCGACAAACGTCTGTGAGACTACCCATTTCATGAAGAGCAATTGTCTTGTGCGATCATTCCCCCTCCCCCACACTTGTCTAACCAGTTCACTAGACATTATAGCCTACCTATATGCGGCATTGAGGACGATTGCCTCCCTCCCCCCCCTCTCTCGACAGACACTTCCTGACACTAGGGCTCGGGATCATGACATCAAAACTTCGCGGGCACAGCCACATTGGCAGCTTCATTCCTTAGTTTACTATGGATTACTATGGATTTACTCCCGCCTTTTAGTGTGTTCCTGTTACTTAGTTTTTGCCTTCTTGGTAGTATGTTGCTGTGTAGTGGGGTGTAACAGTGCAACCCACGATCGCAAGAGGAAAAGAATAAATCGCTACTATATTTCTGCTTCTTGTCTTGTGCATCTGAATG
>NC_085009.1:31122418-31144918 GCF_963854185.1 Sardina pilchardus | reverse complement strand
CAACTCCACCTAGTGGTATCAACATGACAACAGGTGTGCGAGAGGGAAGACATTTAGAACCGAAAGTAAAAATAACGGTTCGATCGAATACCAGGAAGGAAGACGAAGGGGGTGCAATACCCTGCTCAATAAGTAAAGCTTTTAATATAACCGAGGTTATGAAAATAGTCATGATCAGTTTGTCTGCGAAGTTAGACTGCTACCGAACCTAAAACAAGTATAACACATTCTCTTCGTATCGGGACATGGGTGTCTGTTAGTATTTCCAATGGCGCAGAACGAGACGAACTAAAAGGTGGGTGTTGAGCTTCTTCTGTGGATAAATCAAGCAGTGTTTCACGGACGCGTTTAAAAAGAGTGCATTTGATAAATGAGCTGGAACTGAACATTTACAACGTGTGTGTTTCATGACGTCCAGTCTTAATCATGTGCGCGTTCCACAGTAGCCTGTTGTTTGCGTATGAGGAAACCATTTAGCGCGCAGGAGTACAGGCCTAGCCGCCATTTTAGGATCAATAGGCTCACAAGTTCATTTTACAGACGCTTTAAGTGAGCTTATGGAAAACTACTGCCCCGATTTTCCTGACATTATATACCATCAGATTGTAGGCCTGAATATTGGTCAGGTTAGGTTTTTATTGTAGTTCATATGCAATATTGTTCGACTTGTGTACAACTTGTTTTGTATCAACGGCTACATAAACAATAGCATTATTTAGCAATTATGTGGAAATTATCAAAATATACTTTGTACTAAATCACAACAATGCATTTGAAGTGGGATACATTATATGCATACACAAATATAGGCTTTATCTCTAAACTAAGCATTCAAAGAGTTGTATGTTTGGAAGATAATGTGAGAGGCATTATGGCAAATGTTAGTACATATGAAAAAACATGGACAAACAAGTCAACACAATACAAAATTGAGATGTTATGTTGCAGACCTACAGTCTAATTTGTGTTATTTGTATTTTAGCTTGTCATGACGAGATTCATATGAATGATATGGGGAGTGGCTGAAACATGGATCAACAAGGCAACACAAAACAGGACGGCAGTCTAAAGGGGCAAAGGTAGGTAACATGATATAAATTATGTTTCTTGAAAAAGATGCATTTCTGTTCTATGCAAAGTATCTCCCTAATACTTTAAAAGTATTGCTATCCTCACGTGTGAGATGTGTTGCTGTGTAGCATTCTACTGTAGGGGAGCGCCGGGTCAATTGAGACATGGGGCAATTGAGATACAGCGATTTCCTCGAAAACCATGCAAGCTTGAGCCGTCAGATTTTGACACTACGTCTAGCACATAACACATACCAATCCTGGCAAAGCTCGTGAAATTATGTCACGCCATTCAAAAGTTATTAGCGGGTACCGGTTTTCGTCTACGGTAGGCCTAAGTAAAATCTTACATGCGGTAGTTTTTTTGTGATCAAAAGTATTTTGGGTGCCATGCAATAATAATATGATCAAACAACAGATGAATTCGTACTTAAACAGGCCCTAAAGTATGCAATGTCATAGTTTTGAAGTTTAGAGGCAAAACAGGTTTAAGTGTCAGTAGTCGCTGGAGGTTCAATTGGTACAGCTGTTTAAATCTCCCTAACGCGAACCCGGACGTGGCTACACGATCAATATCTGTATAAATCACCGAATTAATAACTGTTTTGCGATTAACAACAACTGATTTGAGTTAACAACAACTTATTTGAATGAACAACATATATTTTGAATGAACAAAACATGAATCCACAGATATTCAGCGAAGTGAGGGAAACAAATGATACATGCGGTAGATTTTTTTTGTGATCAGAAGTTACGTACGGGACAAAAATATTTGTTTGACCTATTTATATTGCGAGAAATTATGTGAAACTTTCAGGATGACTAATACACTAGTATGTTGTCCGATATGCTCCATAAAACGTGAGTAAGGTCAGTAGTTTCTGTTTAAAACATGCTGTATGGCCCCAGCCGTGGCGCAACTGGCTGGGGCACCTGCACCGCACGCCGGCGACCCGGGTTCGATTTCCGCCCCGTGGTCCTTTCCGGATCCCACCCCGACTCTTTCACCCATTCGCTTCCTGTCTCTCTCTACTGTCCTGTAAAATTAAAGGCACAAAAGCCCAAAAAATATACTTTAAAAAAAAAAAAAAAAAAACCATGCTGTATTAATTGCCCCTCCTTTGTGTCTCAAACGACACGCATAGGTGGGGCATTTGAGACAAATGTCAGCTTACGTTCAAAGTTTGAAAACAGCGCGATCATCCAACATACACTCTAAAAACGGCTGGGTTGAAATCAACCCAATATCAACCCATGTGCTGGGTCATATATGGACCGACTCAACGTTGGGTTGCGTCAACCCAATGGGTTGGGTTACATATAACAACCCAGCATGCTGGGTTGTATCTTTAACCCAGGAGCTGGGTAGAAATAACTACATTGCCGAGTTAAAACTACTATATTAATGGGTAACAATTTTAACCCAAATGCAAGGTAGATATAACTACATTGCTGAGTTAAAACTACTAAAGGAATAGGTTATGTTCAACCCAGCAGTTGGGTGGAAATAACTACACTGCAATTAAAATTACCAAAAGAGTGGGTTTATGCACAATCCAAACTGAGTCAACCCTTGGGTTAACTAAACTATTTTTTGATGATAAAAAAAACAGACACTTATCTAAATTATTGTTGTTTATTAAGAATTTGAGGTACAGTTTACCATCAAGTATTACAAATATATAGACAGACACACAGACTTATAAGTACAAGCCTCTAACTGGATTGACATTATACACACACACACACACACACACACACACACATACTTGCAGGCCTCTAAGTGAAACGGCTTGAAGTATTAATACACACACACACACACACACACACACACATACTTGCAGGCCTCTAAGTGAAACAGCATGAAGTATTAAAAAACACACACACATACTTGCAGGCCTCTAAGTGAAACGGCATGAAGTATTAAAAAACACACACACACATACTTGCAGGCCTCTAACTTAAACGGCATGAAGTATTATAACACACACACATACTTGCAGGCCTCTAACTTAAACGGCATGAAGTATTAAAAATGCACACACACACACTTGCAGGCCTCTAACTTAAACGGCATGAAGTATTATAACACACACACATACTTGCAGAAAACGCACACATACTTGCAGGCCTCTAACTGAAACGGCATGAAGTATTACAACACACACACACATACTTGCAGAAAATGCACACATACTTGCAGGCCTCTAACTTAAACGGCATGAAGTATTACAACACACACACATACTTGCAGGCCTCTAACTGAAACAGCATGAAGTATCAAAACACACACATACTTGCAGGCCTCTAACTGAAACGGCATGAAGTATTATAACACACACACATACTTGCAGAAAACGCACACATACTTGCAGGCCTCTAACTTAAACGGCATGAAGTATTATAACACACACACATACTTGCAGGCCTCTAACTTAAACGCCATGAAGTATTACAACACACACACACATACTTGCAGGCCTCTAACTGAAACGGCATGAAGTATCAAAACACACATACTTGCAGGCCTCTAACTTAAACGCCATGAAGTATTAAAAACGCACACACATACTTGCAGGCCTCTAACTTAAACGGCATGAAGTATTACAACACACACACACACTTGCAGGCCTCTAACTTAAACGGCATGAAGCATTAAAAACGCACACACACTTAAGAGGCCTCTAATTTAAACGGCCACAAAGTTTCAGATTGAATCTGAAAACTACACTGCAAACTGTGCCCTCATTACTTTAACACAGTCTGTATGAATTCCCAGATCTGTGCACATGCATGTGGATACTGAATATCAAAGACAAAGAAGGCTTTGAAGCACACATCTACAGCCCCCAAAAGGGATGGATGTTCCAGAGCAGTTCCATCGATGATTGTGAATGCTTGGGAACACTGATGATTATCACCCAACATCAGAACGAAGGGGTACTCTGCTTTTGCCTGGGACAGGAACTCTGCCAAGTGTGTTCCAACCTGTAGATGAGAGGGGGCAAAGCAGATTCTGTTAGACAAATTGACACCCAAAGGCAGACAAACAACGCGCAACTTTACTTTTCCACTTCGTCCTCTAGTCAGGGGGCAAATTCTGAAAAGGGCTTCCGTTAAGACTTTTGCAAATGCACATCTTCAAGTTGCAACTGCCCTAACACCTCCCCCCAATCAACACTCAAAGATTGACACATTCCATATAATACATTCTATATGACACAGGAGAGAAAGTGCAACACACTTATGCACACACACACACACACATGCGCACCTATTGGCTTGAGCGTCACCGCTGCCTGCCATCCCTCCGGTGGTTGTCAGGCACCGGCAGGGAGGGACTTAGGACTGGAGAGAGGCCGGCTGCCTCATGAGGTCGTCAACAGGTTCTTGGCTGCAGTGGGGCCGTTACAGAGGTCTTACTTCCCCCCGGTGGTCGTCAAGCACCGGCAGGGAGTCAGATGGGGGAAGCAGGCCTGCAGCATCACGTGGCCTCTGGCGAGGGCATTGCCAAAGGAGTTCCCTCCCCCCGGTGGTCGTCAAGCACCGGCAGGGAGTCAGGTGGGGGAATGGCAACTGCAGTCAGGGGCCTTGGGCGGAGCCTGTGTTGGTGTTCTCCTTCCCTCCGGTGGTCGTCAGGCACCGGCAGGGTCAAACTTGGACCAGGTGGAATGGCAGCAGCCTCCTCCCAGTGGCCGTCAAGCACTGGCGGTGAGAGAAATACTGGGCTATTTCAAGGCTTACTGATCTGCCACATTTAAAACAAATGTACATTTTGTGCAGACTTAATGCCTATAGCTCACCTTAAGCAACGTATTGAAGTACTTTTGAAATTTGAGCCGTGGTCCAATGACTGGAATCAATGACTGTAGACAGCCGCCGTCCAAAAGCAGAAATGATTCTTCATCGATCTTCTCAGCTGCACAACATGAGAAAATAAATATTACGCACCTGTGACTACTACAAAAAAGCATTTATGCAAAAATGCTATAGATGGATTTCTATGCAACAAAGCAACAAGGAAAAAGTGTGCAATGGAGGGGCACTTTAATGGAATAATAATTATTATGGCTCAAATTCAAATTTGCTACAATAACTTTTTAATCAAACAGACCAAGTCAATGCTGCTTTTGAAGGTCACTTTTAATATTTGCTAGCAGGTTTTACAAGTCCATTTAACTAGAAAATGACTCAAAGAGCGCTTGTCTCCGCCAAGACGATATGGGTAATTGACCCTATACACTAATCCAGCGCGAACTTTATGGGCGCTGCCATCTTGAATATCGCCATTACTGCGTGCCTGCGAGTGTGACGAGTGACACTTGTCTGTGCTTTTCAATGAAAGCATCCTGTCAGAGAATGTCTAACAAGAGGACTGCTAATGAATGAAAATGTCAGGTGAAAGGAAACATTGGATCAATGATGTCAGACTGTACCAAAACTTACCAATGAAGGTAATTTATTAACACCATAAGGTATTAAGACGTGTATTAATGACAGCTAACTTCTGCAACAGCCGCCTATGGAACCAACGGGCTAATTTCTTAGCAGCCAGGCACGCAGTAATGGCGGTTTTGTGTTACTTCCGTGTTTCGCTGGATTAGTGTATACATATTCCAGGCTGTGTGACAGAAAAACATAACCTCCTTGGTGGAGGTAGGTCTAATGAATGTTAGTAGGCTACATACCTTCAAAAGTAGGAAGCAGGTCACCAAGCCCCCAGTCGAGCAATTTTGTCTGAACAAAATCATCCATCTTAAACAAAAACACAGCAATAAAAAAAATAAGGTCACATGGGGTAATGTGATGAGAATCAAATCAAATATTCAAAATTCAATTATTCATAACCACAGATTGTTAAGATTCAAGACCATCTGTTACATCTCAAATACTAGTATAATGTAGACGAAGTAGTTTGGGATGGAAATGTTCAAGCATTGTTTTCATCATTACATTGACAGGCTAGAGAGAGAGAGAAGGCTGCGCATACACAAGTCTGAGCTGACCGTGAATTTAGAGCGACTAGGAATGGTACAACAAAAAAGGCATGCATACCGGTATTCAAATGTGTTTTGCGTATATTTAAAATGCGATTACACCAAACTTGCATGTCACGACACAAAAATCCGTAATTCTAGATATAATCCAATCGCATAATCTCAATTCTCACATGTCTTGCAGGGGAGACGTTTGTTTTACATACTAGGCAACAAACATCCAAAACAACAAGAAATTAACTGTTAAGCAAGCATAATTATCACACAAGCAATGCTATACAGATGAAAATGAAAACGAAGTGTTTCAATTGGTAATACAATGAACGACAGGAACATGGATCCACATGCCTAAAAAGACCACTACAAATACCTGCTAGGCTACGTACATTAAACCAAACCGAACTCGCAAATTTAACGACTTGACAAATATCATAGCTAAAAATACACGGTCACAGCTGCATTCCACTGGCCCTGAGAAATGTAAAATGTACATAAGGATGGCAACGATATCGTAAGCTGTACATTTTACCTACCTGAAAAGCGAATATATAGGCTATTGCAAACGTTATACCAGAGATGCAAACTCATTTTTCAGTAGCCCCTGACCGTATGTTACCTCTATTTTTTTTACCTCATGTTGGACATAATAGCAAACTAGCCAGTAGCAGCTAAACTAACTAACTCACGACTTTTACTGTCGGTGTTAGTCCTATCTGTCTATCTAAAAAGTGCACCATTTCTGACAGCTAAACGTACTTACTTTAACAAGAGACCAACATTAAGCCAGTATTGCCAACCTGTATGACCAACAACTTAGGTCTAAAAAGCTAATTTTACCATGTGCTCTGCTGCGGTGCGAATGGCACGGTCGGTGACACATTAGCTACTCTGCTGATATGTGAATGGCGCGCTAACCGATTACCAGGCAAAAAAAAAGAGAGGAAAATATTCACCGCTAAACTATTAGGAATTTCGACGATATAGATTGCACAACTTAAACATGCATTTTTGTTATTTGATGGCAGGATCATATCCAATTAAATGATAATAGCTTATGTTAAGCTAAGCATGCTAAACTACAACCATTCATATATATCGTCATCTGTGATTGGAGAACGTTAATTTGCGGCTCTGGATAAAATTGTGCAAATGTCAGGTGAACATTATTACCAATAAATCAATGAGCGCAAACTCATTTTAGTTGCCTAAAAACTAAGCGAACATATAGGCAATTGCAAATGTTACCAGAAGTACAAACTCATTTCACTAGGCTTGACGCAAATCCGTTACCTCATGTTGGGCATAATGGCAAACTAGCAGCTAGCCTGCCGAAGTTCGGTGCAAATGGCGCGGTGACCTTTAGCTGCTACCAGAGCCATGTCTTTATAGAGCTCCCCAGTCCCGCCCCTCCTCCGAGAGAGGTGCTTGTCCGGAAGTAAAATTCTCATTCATTTCTCCCATTGACTTCTGGAAAAATTCGGATATAAAACGTTTTAGACCATGCCTTAGGCTAACCAGCTACGATGTGACTCATAAGCATATAACTTATAATTTCGAGTGAAAAAATGAACAGAAAATGTAAAAAAAGCGAAAGGTACAAGACTGTGTACATATCTTAAATTCCGAGATAGAGAACTCAAATCCCCGGATGCTTTGCAAACGTACACACATTTCCAACATTTGCAGCCTAACGATACTTTAACATGGTTCCATATTAATCTGAGAAAAGAAGATGATTACTTCCTACCGTTTCCATTGAGTAAATTCAACCTTCAAGATGAGAAAACCGTTATTTTTCGGAAGACCACACATCGGTCCTGATCAGCCCTGCAGCCATTTTAAGTTTTGAAGTTCCAGCGAGACGAAGCTGGACGATAGGCGCGGGAAAAGCTGAGTACAGTTTGTTTGGCATTGCCATGGCAACGGCGATCTCTACCAATCAAAGGCTCTGCTTTCACCAGTTTTACACGTTAGGGTGTCGGGTAGTGTAGTACTCTCTCGTTAAATCGTGAATAAAGCATTGTTTTCTCAAAACAAGGTTGATGCCCCCATTAACTTTTGACATCTATATGAGCCGGTATAATCGCTTAGTCACATCGTAGCTGGTTTTAAGTCTACCATGGACGGTTACGATGTTATGGCTTATTCTCCAATTGTCAATGGAGAAATTGTATTGGATTTTTTCTTCCGGACAAGGCTGTGGGCGGGACTGGGGAGCTCTATATGGCTCTGGCTGCTACTGTCTATGGCGGTGACACGTTGCTCTGCTCAAATGCTAATGTCACGCTAGCACATTGCTAGCGATTGCTAGGCAAAAAGAAACGGAAAATATATTCACTGCTTTTTGTAACTAAACCATTAGAAATTTCGACGATATAGATTGCAGAACTTAAACATACGTTTTTATTATTTTCTGGCTGGATGGTGCGATGATATTCAATTAAATGATAAACGTTTATGCTAAGCTAAGCTAAGTTCAGTTACAACCATTCAGTAGGCTATTGTAATATGTTTACTTAGAGTTAGCCTATTACACTGAAACCACACATATTTTTCATTTAATATTGTTCTGAATTACTCAAGAAAAATGTTTTGTAATGATTAACTTACCTGACACAGAGAAGGTCACCGTCTCTCAACGTTTCTCAACCACACCGCAAAGTCGTCTGGAAAAAATGGCGGATGATATGCCCGAGATTTTTTGAAAAGTAGGAGGAGCGGCTACAACCCAATGCGTGGGGTTACTTCCTCAACCCAATTAGTTGGGTTGCTAATGGGTTGCAATGAAAGATTGTTAGAGCCCAATATTGGGTTGAAACTACCCAAATCATCACAACCCAGCAATTGGGTTACAAAATCAACCCAGCATTTTTTAGAGTGTATGTGTTAAATTACACTTGTAACTAACAGACAACACATGTGAGTTGTTGATCACATGATAAAAATGTTTGTGTACATCACGTAATCTTTGAAAAGATCGTTTAACTGAAAAGTGTCTCAATTGACCCGGCTCTCCCCTACATCACATAGCTCCTTAACACAGCCATTTAAGAGAGAAAAGTACAGACTATTAACTCGGTTTGTGATGCTTTAAGGGGAGCTGTACATAGCACGGCGTGTCGTCCATTATCCCGCTTATTCCACTGTTGCCATTGCGTTGTGTTTGTTTCCTGTGCTAATTTAAATGTTTTAATCGCTAGAACTGTATTGTTTGTAGAACTACTTTTCCCAGACACATTTCAACTCATTTCTCAAACTGCGGTTACTAGTTCTAAATGGATGGTTGCTATGGCCAAAAGCCAGTCGTTAGTTCTAATCTCCCGTTGTCAAGCTGGCATATCCCAGGATTCTGATGAACGTTAACTTTGAAAGATTGCTATTTTTCCTAGCCTACTGCCACCTAACTAGCTAAATGACACCTCTGTCATATGCTAAACGTTACTATGATCTGAACGTCTGTATTTTACAGCTTGCATGTAACGTGACAGTGCAATTAAACTTCACAGCGAGTTTGGCGAATTAATATTCACTGCGATAAGGTCAAAAACAATGGAACTACTTCATAGCCGTGCGTATATCTAAAGTTAATGCACACCCTTATAGAACGCAGGACAATGGGGAACTCAACCGAGCAGTGGAATAATGATGATTAGTTGATTAGTTATTGGATGAAAGCATTGCCAGTTGCTGATGAATCAGATAAAGATATTGCTCACTACATTAGCATGGTGCTATCTGTGCTATCCATCTGTCTGTGTGCATCCATTACGTGTAGGCATTTGCACTATAAAGAGCATCCCAGATATGGGACACAACATATTTTTGTCACAGATTTTATTTTTACACCACAGCTCATTCCATCATGAGAGGCCTCCATCACCTGTGCCCACTTGTGTGTCCATGAGGAGTGACCAGTCAATGGATCCCCCGATAACCTTCCAACATGATGATGTCACAGATGGATCAAGGCAAGTCCTTAAAATCTTTGTGCTTCTATTTAGATCAGTACAGGGGTCAGGAACCTTTTTGGCCAAAAATACCAAATGTGTGTTTTCCCTTTCCCTTAAAGGTACATTATGTAGGATTTTAAGTGTTTTAGTACCTCAAGTCAACGTCTTCATTCATAAATAGATCCTCTTTGGTGTAAAATAACATATGCCAATGATCTGACTTGTCCTACTGGCCGAAGAGTCACTTCCCGGCATTTACATTGAAAGGGACGTTCACAGGAAGGCTTCCATGTCTTTCCGGTGTATAGAAAAATATGAACTGCCGAGAGGGACATAAAACACTACCTGTTAATTACCGCTAGGGAGAAACGCGTTTTTGCATTTCGCGTTACACAGAGAAGCAGCGTGAAGACGGTCATACTTAGCCTACAGACAAGCACTGCACTTAATGCCTTTAGAGCAACTAGTTTTCCAAGAAACGTGTTGCCCAAAGCCATCGATATCTCAAAGTTGCGACAGCCGTTGACTTCCATGTTAAAGCCAGATTAGAGCGGTCACGTGGTATAGTGGGTAGACTCAGTAGTTCCCTCGGTCCCTGGTTTACTACGGGATTGACAGCAGCGATCGCATTAATATTTACGGTAAATACTCGATGAAAATTACTATAAACTGCATCTCCACATACATATATCACTCAATGAAAATGCATTATTATGCACACGACTATATAAGTCATGTAGAAAATTCTGAGATATTCATTCATTCTCTTTTTTTTTTTTAAAGATTATTTTTTTGGGCTTTTTATGCCTTTAATGTGACAGGACAGTAGAGATGACAGGAAAGGAGCGGGAGAGAGAGTAGGGGTGGGATCCGGAAAGGACCACGGGGCGGGAATCGAACCCGGGTCGCCGGCGTGCGGTGCAGGTGCCCCAGCCAGTCGCGCCACGGCTGGGGCCGATATTCATTCATTCTCAATGGAATAGTTCCCGGAAGTGCCGCCATTGTTTGTACACGGGAGTCAATGGTAGTGTCGCAACTTTGAGATATCGATGGCTTTGGTGTTGCCCAATGACGTTGATGCAGGTAGATCATGTTAGATTGGTGATGAGAATCAGGCCCGTGCTGTTAGAGCTTTTTACTCTTTGCAAGGTAATAAAAAAGTGAAGGGGAAAGGCGTTTGAGTTGCAGCTAATGGCTATTAGACACATTACATACCCGTGCGTTTTTGCTGTTGTTGGGAAATGATAGCCTAGAGCTAACCGCATGCATGGCCCGTCTATGCCATGGCCATGCCAGTGCTATGAAGCGCAAGGCAACCGCGGTTGTTGATGAGTAGCCTATGCAACATTACGTGACTTTAACAGCCTGCTTACCAACATGGGTGCATGTGTGTCGGACTCAGCATGTTTATCCAACATGAACAATCTTGAAACGGTCCGTTGTTTACGTGAGACATCGTAATTTCCATGAACACGGAGTTTGTCAGCGAAATGGGCTTTTTTGTTTCTATGCTGGAGTAAGTGAGAGTGAGGGGAGTGGCTAGTGCAGAGAGCGGTAGAATGGTGGGATTGCGGCAGAGTTGTATTTTGTTTAATTTAACGATATCTTTGTCATTTTTTGTCCGAACATGACCAAACTTTGCACTGCACTCACGCATGTCATTAGCAATACATGTGTCAATTTTAGGTCAGTTGGATGAGTGGTTTGAGAGTTATGCGTGGAACACACAGACAGACAGACAGACAGAGTGACACACAGACAGACGTTCCTTGCATTAATAGATAGTTAGATGCAAGCATTAGCCTATACTGTTATGTCAAGTTGTTAGCTGCTGCTATGCTAATATTACGATAGTAAGCTAATGTAAAAACAATATAAGCATGACAACGTAATTCACTATGTTGCTCGAGGAGTAATTACTCATACATGATCATACAAATTATTCAAAGAACTTTGGAATAACTTACATCATCACTGGAAAGAAAACTCGATGAAGTGGTAGAAGACATCTTGAATGAATCTCGACCCATTCAACTTCCCGTAGCTCTAGCCATTGTTGTAACGCACACTTGAAAACGCGTGACGCTAGAGCGTGCATGAAAAATCAAATTTAACCACTAGATGGGAGCAAAAACTACATAGTGTACGTTTAAGAGCCATACAGTAGTTTATTTTATGTATTTGCTATACTCAGGAGACTTCCACTGGCAATATGGCTGACAGGAAAAGTTTTACAGCAAGGAAGCCCTCCATTTCCGTTAATCATCAACATTGCACTCAGCATATTTCAAATGAGTAAACACATACTGTACTTTGACTTGTAATCTGAAAGCAGAGGCCCAGTAGATGTTTTTGGTATCAATAGATTGACTGTTAACACTAGAAGCGCCAAGCGCCGGTCATTTGACCGCTGACGCGTATTAGAAGCGCCGTGTAGGTTTGACCTAGATATACCTAGAACGGCCGGGCTGCGGTCATTTGACCGCAGTGATTACAAAAAAAAATAAATCTTTTCACTCGATTAAATTCCGGGACCCTACGTTCACGACTTTTCCTAAATACGCGTGTTTTGTCACCCAGAATTTTTACATGATCAAAAACACACCGGTACAAGCTAGTTTAGAGCTATTTTGCGCTCACTTATGTGACAACACTATGTTGTCTCGCGTTCGGCCATGTTTGTCCAGGCTGCTATTCTCTTTTCTCACAGCAGATGTCGCAAGGGTTTCCTGTCAGTCGGGCATGAGAATAATATTTTACCATAAAACATATAGTTTATATACAGGGTTTCCCGCAGCGCTTTCCTGCTAAGGCGGCCGCCTTAACAACATAGGGCTGCCGCCTTAACTAGCGTCTTCAATAAATAAATAAATAAATATATTATGTATAGTTATATTCGCCGTATTACTCTGTCATGTTTTCTCCCTGTCATTCCAAAACGTAGCCGCTAGTCTCCCTTCTCTGTAGAACGCATAAAAAAAGAAACTTTTTCAAATCGAGTTGGCCTATGCACAGGCGACGCGCTCATTCAGCATGAATATTTGATATACATGTATAAGGTGCCACTGCCCCAGCAAACAATTAACGTTCTGCTAACTTTCACTAACGTTAGCTTTTGGTTCCCCTATGGTTCGTTTTTCAGCAACCTACTAATAACGTTTAGAGAACGTTATCTCCAGGTTGTCAAAACAAATAACGTTCCCCTAACGTTTTTACAACTAAAGAAAAAAACGTTATATTCTGGTTGAATCCCAGCAAGCAAATAACGTTAGCCGCTGGTTCTCCTGTGGTTAGTTTATCAGTAACCTTCTAATACCCTGGAGAGAACGTTAGCTCCAGGTTATCAAAGTTTCCCGAACGTTATTACAACTAAAGAAAAAAACGTTATATTCTGGTTGCATTTCTCTTTTCACACAACGTTGCTACTTAGTTGTTTTTAGGTATCTTATTTGTATAACCATATCGGTATTCTCTGGTTATGTGCGTGGGGTTGATTGATGAAAATCGCCCCAGAGTTTCTATGAGTTTCCAATTGAACACGGCCAGCAGCCACACTGCAAAGTCGGAATAATTTGTTGCAAAATCGACATATAGCCCTATTCTATTCTTCCCCCCTCTGTTGGATTGATATTCGGCCGACCAGCCAGCCCGTCAGCTAAAGGGGCCAGCGAAGCTAGGTTGAGAAACTTCCATCTCGGGTCCGTGAGTTCTGGGGTGTTGGTGTTTTAGCAGACTCAACCTCGCTAACTTTAAGACATTTGGATAACACAGAGATAAAGTTACTCACGTAGGCTGGCTGTATGGTATCGATCACATTCTTCACATCTCCATGCACTTGTTCCATTAAGTCCAACAGGCTTTAAAAAAACACTGTATAGGGTAAACCGGGTGGAAGAGCTAGCCATAGTCCCAGGCAGGCACACAACGACTTCATGCTAACTAATCTGACGAATAGTTTTGGATTAATCCATAATCGATTAGAGTGGCACCTGAAATGCATTCATGTTTTTAAAGCTTTATTTGTTATGAAAATATGATGATGAGGACTCTCATGAGGACTCAATGAATTCTTTCTCAAACGTTGAGACTGCATCTTAAACAGCACAATGTTCCCGGGGGAGAATTGTTTTATATTAACACGTCCAAGTTATAGCCTATGTTACTGTGCTGTTCACTCAGCCTATCCCACAATTCCCAGTCCCAATTTAAAACAAAATAAACCAAAATCCATCATAATTCTGAACCGAGGACTTTTAATGGCATACGATGCAATAAAAACAGCCTGTTTTGAATGTTGAAACAGTGTGTTAGGCTAGCGCCTGCTCTGCTTATGTTTTGATCTGACTAATCGTTTATTAGGAAAAGACACCGTAGACAAGAAAGTATTAGACCTAACCGCATTTAAATACTTAGCTGACACTTGCACATGATAACAAGCCGTATTTGTCGCAGTTCAGCAAGCAACTAATGGTAAGTGAATTGTCATGCGTGTATAATGTCATTGCCTTAGTCATCAGAGACGTTCGCTCTCCCAGGTTGCAGATAGGCTGTCGCCGCAGACGGCAAGTGTACAGCGGAGCCATGCCTCGATGTCACTATAATTCTACATATTTTTTCCCCCTTTACACTTTGTTGCTGGGAGGTTAGGGGAACGTTAATGCAACCAAATATAGTAAAGTTCCCTAAAGGGTAGGAGAACGTTCTGCTAACCAAAATAAACAACCAGAAAAAAACGTAGTATTTTCGTCAAGAAAACTTTCCTGGGGAACCTTGTGGCAACTTTCGCAACTTTCAGGCAACGTTTTCCTAACCAGGAAAAAAACGTTCTAAAAACGTTCTCCTAACCAGAAATTGTTAGCTGGGGCCACGCATATCTCAGAGTGACTGCGAACACAAATAGCCTAAACGTAGCTAGATTTGACGACTCTCACAGGAATGGTTCTCAGTTGAATCTACCAAATGTGTGGGATAAGCGGCATAACACTTTTGAGCGCTTTATCTTTTTTTTTTTTTTATCACTCGTCTACTATGAATGCATAGCCCACTGCATCTTGTAATTTGTTAACACGTGTGACGTTTGCCATTTAGCCGACAGCTAACAACAACTTGTGACGGCTATTCATTCACGTGTTGTAAAATACTGAAATTGTCTGAGGTTTACACAGGCTAGTTTAAACTTTAAACTGTAGCCTCTTGTCTCCCATGGCAGTTTCATTCATCCCGACCGGGCGGGACGCACGTTTCCGTTTTGTAGAAATAATTCCTGAATGTTTTTGTTCAGAGCTGAACATGCAACTGTATTTGACAGATGACAGATTTGGGTGCTAGTGACAAAATATTAGCGTTCAATGCGGTAAGATCTCGCTAATTATGTTTTAAAAAGCATTAAAAACGTTCCGGCTCTCTTAAGCTATATGAGCAACAGGCACGCACAATATAGCTTCAATCAAAGAATTGCAGCTTTAGGCTACTAAATCACAATTCACTAACTTTACCATACAGTCGCAATGTTACATTTTCATACAGTTTCATCTTTATTTCATGGTATATTCTAAAATATCCACCATTACAAATATTCTTGGTTTTAATAGAATATTATAATATTGACTGGCTTTAAAATATAACCTATGGTGCTATGCTGAGCAGTGCAAAGGTTTTGAAAGATACAAAAGGCCCTTATTGGAGTTGTAAACTTACACTTTTAAGGTATAATATTGTCTAAATTGTGTTAATGATGTTTAATTGGTTGCTTATACAATTAAATCTGATACAATGAATGTGAAATCCAGGTATATTGCTGTCATTAGTGTCAAAATTCAACATTTTCAACATTAATGAAATGCTGACAGCCTACTAAATTTTTACTTTAGCTGACCTCTTTGTCTTAAAGTAAATCAGAAACTGCTTCTGTAGCCAACAATCCCCTCTCTACCCTTTGGGAATTGAACTGTTATATGATCCTTGGTGATGTGAATTATGAAAACCCCTTTCTTTGGTTGGTCTTGATGCGGCCTTGACTCCTTTAAGACTCGGTCTCGACTCTGACTTGCTTCCCAAAAGACTTGGTCGTTGCCACTCGGTCTCGGCTGCAGTTGAACCAACGGTCTCGACCCCCCCCCCCCCCCCCCCATCGTAGGGCAGTGGCGGCGATGCGGCGGGGACGCTACGGCGACGCCCCCTTCCCCTGGACAGACACCACCTTAACTAACAAATTTTCTGGGGGAAACCCTGATATATGTGCAATATGTATTATATATGTGATTTATTACAGTGCATGCAAATGCACTGTTCTGTTCTTCCTGGGCATCTTCTTCTTCTTCTTCTTCTTATTCTCCTAACCAGGTCCAAATTAGCTTCAACCGTTTAACGTTGAAACTTGGTTCAAACTTTGTTACGTAGGTCTTGAAAATAAGACTAAGTCTATGTATATTTCAGTTCTGTAAACTTGATACTTTTTGAGATATTAGCAAAATATGTTTCCCCATTGACTTTTCATAGACCTCTGAAGCTGCTATCCTTGCCCATATAAGGAGATCCGGGAGTTAATTGAAGCCAACTGCCCATATATGGCAAGCTTTTTTGTAGGCGAACTTCAGAGGTCTATCGCACTGCACTGCTGATTAAGCTGATTTGCACCTGTGTCAAGAGCCAGGTGCTCAAGACCCTATCAAGTTTAATTGACAGCCAGTTAAATTGAACCTGCATTATCAGCTCTCTCTGTCTACCCATTCACTCATACACACACACACACACCTGACTGCAGCACTTCATATACCACACTTCTCCATGCACTCCACAACATTCTAACCTAACTCCCCCATTTCACTGCATCATAGAAAGCCATGCTCCTTACATCCACTTACATCCACTCACACACAAACACACACGCACGCACACTCACACGCACTCACACTCAGAGGTGGAAAAGTCAAGCTTCAGAGAGTAAAAGTCCAATCACGTATTGGTTCGGTTTGTAAATTTAAGTTTGTTTCACATTTTATCTTATGTCTTGCTTTTGCATGCACTGGTAATTTCCTAGAAATTACGTTTTCTAGTTTTAATAACTATTTTTAGGCCCCAGCCGTGGCGCAACTGGCTGGGGCACCTGCACCGCACGCCGGCGACCCGGGTTCGATTCCCGCCCCGTGGTCCTTTCCGGATCCCACCCCAGCTCTCTCTCCCACTCGCTTCCTGTCATTCTCTCTACTGTCCTATCCAATTAAAGGCATAAAAAGCCCAAAAAATAATCTTTAAAAAAAAAAATAACTATTTTTAATTTGCATGGCATAGTTCATGGAGGCGATTTACAGTGGTAAAATGCGAGTTTGTTTTGAAAACGTTGCGACGTTGTTCTATTGCGCAGGCCTACGTGTGTAAACAATATTTTCAGCTGAAATTCGTTGAAGCCTATTTATGTACGTAAGGGCGCGTATGCCTACGTACATTCATAGTTGTATCTTATCTTCTATTTGTAGGCTGTCTTTTAAAGCTCAGACTAATGTAGCATTTTCTTACATATTTGCTGGACAAACAAATCTATTTTCCAATTGGTTGTGGTAGGCTACTTTAATTCAGTGGCGCAATGTTAACTCTCTCGACTACTACGCAGCAGACCTGGGTTCACAACCTGGCACGAGCGACATAAAGTAGCTTATATTGACTGAATTTTCTGACCGTTTTTCATCGTCGACGATCAATTATTTTTTTGTTAATGGTTTTTAATAACAAACTATCTGAAATAAACGGATGAATCACAATACTGTTTACCATTAACGAAAAATAATTTCGCCAGCCAATAATTTTCTGAGCCAAAATTGAGCCGCCCTCTGACAAACTTTGACTAAGCCAGTTAGACTTTTTGCATCTAAAAATAATTATATCATAGAGACACGCGAAAAATAAACGAGCCTAGAAACTAGAACTAGGCCTACAGTACATGAGATTTTCCCACAGGACACACCACATCAGTATTGTGCTCGTTGCTACGATACACAGGACTCACAGTGAGTTGACGAAAATGACATGGGGGAAAGAAGCAAACAACGTAGCCTAATCTTGATCTCGCCTTACATAGGCTACTTTCCTAATTCCTACGTAGGGCTAGTCAGACTTTTGTTAAATCTTCAGGGCCTGGTTGCACAAACACCAAAACCAAAGATTGATGATATGAACCAAATATTCTGGAACAGACAGATTTACAACATTGAACACGAAGCCTACAGTGCAAATTCAAGCTTGAGCTCGGCCATGTACAATGTCAAGAAAGGCTATTCTCTATATTGTCTTTGAATGGATTTGATCATTTCAGGCACAAATAATTTCCTGTTTATCAGCCCTGTAGCCTACAGTGCAAATTCTCATTGTTTTAAGTTGATGTGAAAACATTGTCTCTACCTCAATAGCATGGACTACAATGGATATACAGTACAGGGCCGTTGACTTGGTTCATGTCGAGGCGGATCGTTAATTAGTGTATATTTTTGAGGGCCGTTGACTTGGTTCATGTCGGGGCGGATCGTTAATTAGTGTATATTTTTGAGGGCCGTTGACTTGGTTCATGTCGGGGCGGATCGTTAATTAGTGTATATTTTTGAGGGTCAGCGGGTGCGGATTGACTCTCCTGAGGGGTCGGGTGGGTGAATGTCTTGCCAAAGAGACTCCAATGACATGAACCATGCGGATCTCCTCGTCCCACAAGCACATGCATGCACAACTAATGGAATCTATTTGTGATCTGTTTTGTCCTAAATACTCAGTGGTCAAATGGAAGAATGCAAACCAGATGCTGTCAGTGGCCAGTTTACCCAGTGGGACCTCCAGCACATATTCCAGGTTTGGATGCAGCTGTATCATGCTGCACTGATATACACGTTTTTGATGTTACAATACAGAACAATAACAATATGGTCGAAATAATATAATATCGAATAATATAATATAATAATATAATAATATAATATTGAACACCTGGATATTGTAATACAAAGTATGACCAGATATGTGTACACCAGGTGCTTGAGGAGAAGATCATCACCTTTGTGAAGAATGAGCTGAAGAGATTCAAGAAGATTTTAGATTACCAAGAGCACTTTGAGGGTAAAGAGCAGGATGAGAGTGATGCCAGAGAAGGGGCTCTTAAGATGGCACTGCACTTCCTGAGGAACATGAAAGAAAATAATATTGCTGACAAACTGCAAGAAAGTAAGAAATGCTACTTTACTTGCATTACCCAGTGTTGTGTCTTACTGTACATTTATGGTGAAATAGATTAACTGTATGTGTCTGGTGTTGGTGGCTCGATGGACATGATTGTATTGTTTTGTGTTTTATTTTCTTGTGAATTAGATGAACATGATGTGGTTTGTCAGACTGAGCTGAAGAGAAATCTCAAGAAAAAGTACCAGAGTGTGTTTGAAGGAATACAAAAGCAAGGCAGCTCTGCTCTGCTGGAGAAGATCTACACAGAGGTCTACATCACAGAGGGAGGAAGTGGGAAAGTAAATGAGGAGCATGAAGTCAGACAGATTGAGTCCAAATCCAAGAGATCAGCTGGACAGGAGACACCAATCAAATGCACAGACATCTTTAAGCCCTTACCTGGCCAAGACAAACCAATCAGAAGTGTCATCACGAAGGGAGTAGCTGGCATTGGCAAAACTGTCTCAGTTCAGAAGTACATCCTGGATTGGGCTGTGGGGAAAGAAAACCAGAATATCCGTTTCATATTTCCACTGCCTTTTAGGGAGCTCAACCGCATGAAAGACAAACAACTCTCTTTGATGGATCTTCTTCACCACTTTTTCTCAGAAATGAAGCAGTTAACTTTTCCCAGTCAGGGGAAGTACAAAGTGTTGTTCATCTTTGATGGTCTGGATGAATGTCGAGTCAAACTAGACTTTCAGAAAAATGACATTTTGACTGACGTGACAAAGGTCACTTCATTGGATGTTCTGCTGACAAATCTCATCAAGGGTAATGTGCTTCGCTCTGCTCTCCTTTGGATCACCTCCCGACCAGCAGCAACCAATCAAATCCCTCCAGAGTGTGTCGACCGGGTCACAGAAGTACAAGGGTTCAGTGACGCTCAGAAGAAGGTGTACTTTAGGAAGAGGATCAGTGATCAGGATCTTGCCAGCAAAGTTATCACTCACATAGAATCATCAAGAAGCCTCCACATTATGTGCCACATACCAGTGTTTTGCTGGATTGCTGCTAATGTTATTGAATTTATTCTCAAGAGTGAAGGAGGTAAGCAAGTTCCAAAGACTTTGACAGAGATGTACACATATTTCCTTATATTTCAAACCAAGCAGAGGAGTGTGAAATTTGAAGGAGTTCATGACACAGATCCACAGTGGAACCAGGCTAGTCTCCTTGCTCTTGGAAAGTTGGCCTACGAGCAGCTGAAGAAGGGCAACTTGATCTTTTATGAAGACGACCTGAGAGAGAGTGGTATTGATGTCAGAGAGGCAGCAGTATACTGTGGCATCTGCACCCAGATATTTCAGGAAGAGTCAGGCCTTCATCAGGAAAAGGTGTACTGCTTTGTGCATCTGAGCATCCAGGAGTACCTTGCAGCTTTGTATGTGATCCTGATGTTAATAACTGAGAGGAAAGATCTCATGTCCCCACAGCAACCCCCCAGATCAGTGTTTCAACGTCTGTGGCAAACAATGGACAAACCCATGACCACCCTACAGAAGAGTGCTGTGGACAAAGCTTTGGAACATGAAGATGGGCGCTTTGATCTGTTCCTCCGTTTCCTTCTTGGCCTCTCTCTGGAATCCAACCAGAGGCTCTTGAGAGGCCTAATAAAGGAAGTACAACATGAAAGCAAAGAGGAAATAGGCAGCTTCATAAAGACAAAGATCAGGGAGATGCCATCATCAGAAAGAGTTCTCAACCTCTTCCACTGTCTGAATGAAGTCAATGATCACTCCTTAGTGGAGGAGGTCCAGAGCTTCCTGAGTGCAGGGACACTTTCTGCAGACAAACTCTCATCCACACAGTGGTCAGCTCTTGTGTTTGTGCTTCTGACATCAGAAGAAAAGCTGGATGTGTTTGATTTGAAGAAGTACAGCAGGTCTGATGAATGTCTCCTAAGACTGCAGCCAGTAGTGGAGGAATCCCAAAAGGCTCTGTGAGTAGGATAGCAAAAGTTATGGGCAGAAGTGTGTGTGTGTGTGTGTGTGTGTGTGTGTGTGTGTGTGTGTGTGTGTGTGTGTGTGTGTGTGTGTGTGTGTGTGTGTGTGTGTGTGTGTGTGTTGTGTGTACAGTATGTGTACAGTATGTGTTTTTTTGGGGGGGGGTTAACATTTGAAATTATATTATATAAGTATGATTCAGAAGAACAGCAACACTAATGCAATTAAGTCCTTTCTAGATAACCTGTTAACTGGTGGAATGTTTTCTCCAAAATGGATGAATTTTGTACCGTGTTCTCTGATGTGACAATAGCATATATTCAACTTTGATTTATGAAAAAATAAACACAATTTTACAAGCCCAATTAAAACCTTATATTTAGGTTGGGTATTGAAATGGTAAATGGCGCCCTCTTTGGCAACCACAAAACCTCAAAACCAAGACAAAATGGTTTCCATTCTATGTCTCCTTTAAGGCTCAACAGTTGTGGGCTCACTGAGAGGAGCTGTGCAGGTCTGGCATCTGTCCTCACCAAAGCGTCTTCAAAGCTGAAAAATCTGAACCTCAGTGGCAACATTATTGGAGATATTGGGGTCCAAGAATTTTGTAGTGGACTGGGTAACCCAAACTGTGCACTGGAGACACTCAGGTAAGACATTTCAGTATCCCATAATGATCAATTCTGTGGATTAATTTGTATGCTGCATGTATCCAGTGTGTCCGGGGGGTCTAATAATTAGTGATGTTGCAAACACAGGGTTCCCGCGGGGTCTTAAAAGGTCTACAATTCTGAACTTTAAATTTAAGGCCTTAAAAAGTCTTAAAATGGGCCAGATTTCCCATACAAGGTCTTACATTTCATTTAGTCAAGTCTAAAAAATATTTTACCATCATTCATTTCCAGAAATGCTGGCAACAGAAACTCATTACAAAGTAGCAAAACGGTATCGAGTCGTAGCCTGCAAAGCGGAGCGAGCATCTTTGCTACAATTAGCCCTTTTCACGGTGATGTCAGACGAAGCGTTGCTGGGTGTCCTCCGGCATGTCCAGCCGCCTAATACTACAGAAGAAGAAGAAGAAGTATTCATGGGTTTCATCAGGTCCCTTTCCACAGGTGTATACAATCAAGCACCATGCAGTCTGCATTGATAATCAAGGTGCTTGATTGTATACACCTGTGGAAAGGGACCTGATTAAACCCATGAATACTTCTTCTTCTTCTGTAGTATTGGGCGGCTGGACATGCCGGAGGACACCCAGCAACGCTTCGTCTGACATCACCGTGAAAAGGGCTTATTGTAACGAAACCAGCAGAACGCTGCCTCAGAATGTTGG